>NC_056741.1:1644922306-1645104806 GCF_019279795.1 Protopterus annectens | reverse complement strand
CTACATTTTTTCGGGACCGTGCACGCTGGTCCCACGTGCGTGATGCTTTGTTTGGTTTGGTTGCAGTCGCAATTCTTCCTTTTCGCGCTGGGGACGCCTGGATTATTGTTCTTCTTCACCAGTCATCGCTTTTAGGGTATTGCCTTCGTTTGGATAATTATTGATATAAGCACAAGATCCCATTATACTTTTCTCATGATCTTTATTTCTTTGGAAGTTTTTTGCTATCTGAGTGCCACATTTTTATCGAGGTTGTTTCTTCCAACGTTTGGACTTCAGTCAGTTTTGGATTCTCATCTTTTGGGCCTTCAGCTATGGTCAGTTGGATTACACAATGATGACACAATAAGGATTTAACATGCTATTTGATTGTCCTTTGGTATATTTGACCACTGAATCGTGTGCTTTCATTCTAAGGTACTGTGCTGACATTATTCATTTTTTGAGTTCCGTGGAATGTCCGCCATTTTTATGGTTCGCAGCCTATATATTGGTGGATGAACATTCATTACTTAACATTTTTTGTTATTTTTTGATTTTTGGGACAATTATGCTTAAATATTGTGTCCTTCCAGATACAGTATGACCATACAATTAATGAAAAATGTTTTGATTGTGCACATTATCTGGCTAGAGGGTTTAGCATTTATGTATGATTGACTGGAATGAAGCAGACGTTTTGTTGCTTCATTTGGTTCATGCTACATCATTTCGCCTTTTTTTTGGGCCCGCAGGATGGATAACTAGTGGTTGCAGCATTTACTTGGGACTGTCGACATCAGGATAATTGGGAGCTTTGGACTCAAGTACATTGGTTTACTCTGAAGCGGGCTCTACATCTTTCATGGTTTTTGGATTTGGAACCAATATTATTTCGGACCTGAAGAACACAAATTGCACTTTCTATTGAACTCTTGTATGTGGACTGGGTTTTTTTTCACCGGACCATGTCAAGCTTAATACGTCCCTCATATTTTGCGTTGGTGATTTGATTATTACAAACGTTTTACAATAATTAATATTTTGTTTTCAGGGCATGTTTCCTACAGACTTAAGCTAATGTGAAGTCTTTGGTTTTCATGTACTGTATTCCATTACCTATTTTTACATGTTAGAAGTATAGGCAGTAGATATACATTTGGTTTCTATTGGTTTTACTCAATACATGGAAAAGGACAATAGTCCGATCATACTAAGTTTTTTTGGACATTACCATGCATTATGGGTGGGGCCATACGCCTTCCATTTTGGGTATGAGCACTTCATTCCGGGTTTATATTCTTTGAGGATATCCTCACCAGAATGTAGTCTTATTAACATAATTTAATATTCATATTTGGGTTGTTTGGTGTCCGGTTGAATGTAGACAATACATCACACTATACTACTTCATTATAATTGACCTATTTACGGTGGCCAATATTTCTGTTGGTGGTAAGATTTCTAAGTATTGCTATCAAATGTACTAGATGAGACGAAGGTCGATCTAGTCAGTAGTATTTGGGCTAGCTTTTCTGACCTACTGAAGATAATTACAACTGGTTGAATTCTAACACCATATTATATTACTTCATTTATCTATAATTGATCTATTTACGATGGCCAATAGTTCTGGTGGCAAGATTGTCAAATATTGGCATTAAATGTACTGGATGAGACGAATGTCGATCTAGTCATTAATATTCGGGCTAGTTTTTTAGCTTGACTTACTATAAGGTATTTTCAAACAGGATATACCTTTACTTTTTTATTATCCTCAGATTTAATTCTGGTTTAGATCATTGCTATTTTACCATCTATAGGCAGTATTCTGGTGGTTCCTTGATATACTTATTTGTATTGGTCACTTATTGTAATAGGGGTCTTAACAATAGATGGGTAGTGTTGGTGAGTATTCTGGTGGTTCCTTGATATACTTATTTGTATTGGTCACTTATTGTAATAGGGGTCTTAACAATAGATGGGTAGTGTTGGTGATTTGACTATAACAATCAAGACATCCTTAACAATCTATAATTTTTATTTTGGATTTTTTCTAAAATAAATATTTTTTCTAACTATTGACTACTTCTGTTTGGGGTTGTCCGAAACTTATAGTTCCTGAGTGTTGCAACTTGGGCTTTGGGAATTATTTGAATATGGATTTAAACGAAATATTACAAGGTTTAGCATCCGATAGGGACAATTTGGAGGTGTTTGGCTTAACCACTAATGCTGGATCACATATGTCCAATCATGTAGAAGATGATCAACAGAAATGTAGTTTTGTTTTTACAAAACTTGGGAGATGGATGAAAACCTTGCGATCTAATGTATGGCACATGAAACTGTTCAAAGCTTATAAAGCTAAGGACATAACACCAAGGGGGTTGAGAGTGCGCTTACAACCTTTAGTGGCCCATATAGACAATGAGTTATCCAAAGACTGGGCTGAAGCACAACATTCATCTTCTATGCTATTTGTAGATTGTCTGTCAAAATATTATGACAGAACTATTACTGGTAATCTTTTAGATATTCAAAACTTATGTGTGGAGGCTGAACAATTCAATAAGCAAGAGTTTTATTCCCAATATGTTTCAGATTTGGCTAAAGATTTGTCCATGCTTGAAAAACAACTGATGAAACGCAAGGTTAACAAATTTCACCGTGACCTTATGGACTATGAAAAAGGGAAACCTTTCATTAGTCAGAAAACAGTTAGATTCAGTGAACAAAAAATAACTCAGAAGGGTAATAACAAAAAAAGACCTAGGTCTATTCTTAGACATCAAAATATTTCTTCGGATGTCACCTCTGAAGAGGAAACCTCTTCGGCTACTGATGGAGAAGTGTCTTCACGCCAGGCATCCCCAGTAGCCAAAAGAAGACAAATGCCCCCTTTAGACCAAAGGGTAGGAGGAGGGGGAGCAGAAAACATAGATCTAGGTTCAACTACACCAACCTTACAAAATCTGTTGAAACAAATGATAAAGTAATAAACAATGTTCACAATATTTCCTCTACTGTTCTCTCACCAGTTCAAATAGCACTCCTTAATAAAGGATTGAATTTTGTCCCAAGTTCTGTGGTTTCCGAAAATGATTTATTAAATGATGTTAATGATTTTTGTAGATTATTAAACCTCAAAATATTATTTTCAGATAATGATGTTTCTCAAAGATCAACTGAATTTAGATTTGGAAAGTCCTCTTTTGTTCCTCCGATGAACAAACATGTTTCCATTTTTAGAGAATGTATTATGAAGGAGCTACATTTTGCTAATGTTTATCAACCACAATTCAACAATTTATCTGTTATGGAAAGACAGGCTTTGTTGGAGCTTAAAAACAATCATCAGTTGGTTATTACTATGGCCGATAAAGGGGGTGCTATTGTGGTTATGGACCATCAGGCTTACATCAATGAAGCTTTACGACAATTATCGGATTCTAGCTATTACAGGGAGCTAAATGTGGATCCTACCTTACATTTTAAGGAAGAAATTGATAGGTTTTTGGAAGTGTCAATCAATCAGGGTGTGATTAGTGAACAGTTAGCTAAACAGTTGAAGGTGGAGGAACCCATTCCACAATACCTGTATTTACTACCCAAAATACACAAGGATGCTCGTAACCCCCCAGGCAGGCCCATTGTATCTGGTCGTGGTTCCTTAACCGAACCCCTATCAGCCTTCCTTACACAATACTTAAAACCATTGTTGACCCATATCAGATCGCGTATTCAGGACACTACTGAATTCCTGAATATTGTCAATGACTCACAGTTAGAATCTTCATGGTGGTTGTGTACTCTTGATGTAGCCTCATTATATACTAGCATCCCCCATGAATTAGGCATTTTAGCCGTATCGTATTGGCTGTATAAATCCAGGTTATACTCAACTGAGTTCAACAATTTTCTGACCAAACTTACGGAATTTGTATTGTGTAAGAACATCTTTTATTATCATGGCAAAGCCTATTGGCAAATTAATGGAACAGCAATGGGGGCCTCGTTTGCCCCCATATATGCGGATCTTTTTATGGGCTACTTTGAGGCCACTTACATATATGACATCCAACACAATACATTTCTTCCGTATTTGGATATTTGGAGGAGATATCTGGACGATTGTTGGATGGTGTGGCGTGGTAACAAGGAACAATTATCTAATTTTGTTAACTATCTCAATGATACTACTTTTGGGATCAAATTTACAGCTAATATTGAACATGCATGTATCGTGTTTTTGGATGTTTTGGTTACCAGACTTGATGACAACACCTTAGCTACGTCTGTTCATAGAAAATTTCCACAGTATAACACTTTGTTACATGCTGATAGCTGTCATCCACGCCACATCATCCAGAACATTCCCAAATCTCAATTTATGAGAATGAAAAGGATATGCTCTTCCTCTGAGGATTGTTCTCTTTTCTGTGGTGATTTATTTAATAGATTTGTTGATCGTGGATACAATATATACAATATTTCCAAATCTAAGAATACCATGAATAATTTATCACGCTCGGAATTGTTGCAATATAAATCTAAGAATAGGGTTCAATCTGGTTCACAGAATAATTCTGTTTTGAGGTTGGTAACTACATATGGGGCAAACACCAATCGTTTTATTGATATAGTCAATCAACATTGGGATATATTACGATCACATGAGATTTTGAACAAAATATTGCCTCAGCAATGCTCTTTTTCCTACCGTAGAGGTAGGAACTTAAACTCTTTCTTTACTCATTATAAGAGATATACTCCACACATTTCCTTACAAACCACCTTAGGGGGTGAGATACTAAAAGGCAGCTTTCCATGTGGCCATTGTTCTTTTTGCAAATATATGCTTAAAACTAGTGAATTTTCCAGCAAAAATACATCCCAGGTTTTTGATATTAGGATATTTGCGAACTGTAGCTCTGATTGGTCCATATATTTGGCTACTTGTAATTGTTCTGCATTTTACATTGGACAGACGTTTAGGTCCGTTAAACTCAGAATATGTGAACATATGAGTGCAATTAGGAATAGACGTACTACTAATGCTTTGTATAAACACACCCTGGAACACCCTTCGGCTACTTTTACATTTGTGATTATAGACAGAATTATTTTACATCGTAAATTTAAAGCAGGATGGCATCAAAAACTTAATGATATGGAGAATAAATGGATCATTAGGTTAGGGGGTCTTTTTAGACCGGGATTAAACACACTAGAACCATCGTATTGAGATTTATATCTTTATCTCACTTTTGTTTTTCTTTAGAATATTTTTGTAATCATACCAATGACAGATTAAATTATCTATTTTTGGTTCTTATAATTGCTGGCATCTATCACTTTCAATAATACAATATATGCCAGATATTGTATTTATATTATATTTAGACTTGTATTGTCCTATTTTTTCATTGGTTTGCATTATATGCACATATTAACTAAATATATACATATAATCATCTATATATTTGTTTATATATTCCAATAATGCCATAAGTTTGTGGGATATATATATATATATATATATATATATATATATATATATATATATAAATGTTTTTTTGTGTGATATATGCATTGGGTTACAAAGTTTTCCGTATAGGAAACTATATGTGTTTGATCCTTCTTATCTTGTTATATATCTTAATATATGGGGTATATCCCTTTAACAGATGTACTATAAATATGACCTAATATGGTGGAGGTTCTTTTTCTTATCGGATATCTTTGGCATTGAGAAAGGCTAGCATTAGCCGAAACCGGTTTGCATTAGCACTGGTTGTTACCACTGCTATTATGGAACTATGTTGAATAAACAACAATTATTCTTTTACAATCCTGTATGTGCTGGTCCGTTTTTGGTTTGATTTTGATCACCCAGAATGATACCACAGTAGAAGGACAAAATGATTGACTTCAACAATTGGCTAAGCTTCTGGTGTCATTCTAAAGGGATCCAGTATCTGTCTGCCTGGGATGACATGGTCGACAGACCACAAAGCTTTGTCAGAGATGGCTTGCATCTGTAGCCCCTGGGATTCCGGATACTGGCTAAGGCTCTTGCCACCCCTATAGTGCCTTTTTTAGGCAACATTCAAACGCTAAATTCACTACCATAACAGGTACAAGCAAGCAAGCAAACTCTGTGGGCAATGCTACTCAATGCTAGAAGTCTAAACCTCAAAATGCACGCACTCGAGGCACTCCTTAAAATGGAGAACATCGACATCTGTGCAGTGACAGAGACCTGGTTCAAGGCTCCAGACAGCACCCCTGAATTACCATGCTATAATTCATACCACACGTTTCGGCCACCTAACCTGGACCGAAACACGAAAGGCGGAGGCATGTCCATATTCATTAAAGATATCCACACCTCCAGGCTAGTTGCTCAACATAATGCATCCAAAATTATCCAAGTGCAACTAACACTGGGCAAGACTGCAATCCAGGTTGTAGCTTGTTAGAGATTCCCCACCATGCCCCAGGATTCCCACTCTTCATTTCTTAAGATACTGGAAAATATTATGGTACAACCCAATACCTTAATTATGGGCTATTTCAACTACCCCACCATCAACTGGGAAAACTACTCATGTACCAACTCATTCGCTCAATGTTTTCTGGAATTCATAACTTCCAACACCTTGGATCAGCTTGTCTACACCCCCACCAGGGGCAGTAATATCCTGGACCTAGTCATTACCAATATGGGTAACCGATGCTCCATGCCAGAGGTCAGCTCCTCGCTGGTTAGATCCGACCACAAACAAATCACCCTAGATATCCATATCCCACCCCCAACCCCCAGTAAGGAAACCACCATCAAAAACTACACCAACGCCAACTTCATGCTTCTTAAGACAGAAGTGGCAAACTTCATGACACCCATGCAGACGCAAAATAGAGGTACAACTGCCGAATCTTACACAAATGCACTGTATAAGCACATACACAAGTGCATGAATTGTGCCATCCCCAGCAGAACCAAGACGCTATCCTCCAAAAAAAAAAGCCAATCTGGTGGTCCCCTGCCATAAACAAACTCTACAACAGGAGGAAGAAGCTGTTGCAAAAATGAGTAAAATCCCAAGATTGGAGGAGCTCCCTGGTCAGCCTCAGCAAGAAGCTGAGATCCCTCATAAAATCACCACTGATTCCAAAGACAACCACAAAGCATTCTACAGCTATGTCAAGAATCTCAATGGCAACACTCGGATCTGCTCTGAGCTACAGCACAATGGCACTAAATATACAGAACCAACCGATATTGCCAACATCCTGGCAGATAGGTTCAGTGCTAACTTTACCCCCTCTCACCCTCCAAAGGGCCCATCTTAATACCGGAAGAATGCAAAGCCCCTGTAATCACGGATGAACAAATAAAGACCGCACTCACATAAGCCAAGAACACAGCATCCATGGGATCAGACAGCATTCCAAGCTGCGTACCGCACTAAGCACAGAATGAACTGGCACCCCACCTAAGTACCATGTTCAATCATAGCCTCACCTCAGGCTATGTGCCTAGTGAATGGCACACAGCGACGGTGATCCCACTCCACAAAGGGGGTGCCACCACAGACCCCAGAAACTACCGCCCCATTAGCCTGACGAGCCTGGCCTGCAAGGCCATGGAATGTATCATCTTGGAGCTTATAAACAAAGACACAGGTAACCTCCAAACCCTGGACCCCACTCAGATTGTGTTTCTAACAGGTAGATCATGTCTACTAAACCTGACTGACTTCTTTGAAGCAGTTACTGCAGCCATAGACGAGAGCGAGGTAGTGCACACAGCCTATCTTGACTTCACCAAGGCTTTCGATACCATCCCCCACCCTGGAATTATAGATAAACTCACTAAACTGGGCATAAATAACTATGTCACAAGATGGGTGGCCAACTGGTTCACTGACAGAACCCACACAGTAAAAGTAGCAGTCGCCAAGTCCGACTTCAGACCACTGATGAGTGGAGTACCACAGGGTTCGGTCCTGGGTCCTCTCCTGCTCGGCATCTACGTCTCTGAAGTGCAGGCCAACACAGAAGGTCTTTGGCTAACAAAGTTCGCAGATGACTGCAAACTGGGAGCCATAATAGAATCACCTAATGATGAAGACATTCTACAAAAGGGCCTCACAGAGACAGATGCTTGGTGTCAAATTCATGGCCTCAAGCTCAATGCCAAGAAGTGCACTGCCATCCCCTCTGGGAAAAACTCGGCACCCATGAACTACCACATAGGCGGTAGCTCACTAAACACTGAAAGTGTGATAAGAGACCTCGGGACACAGGTGGACAGTGGTCTCTCCTTTGATAACCACATTGCCACAGTAGTCAGGAAATCCTTCTATGTGGCACACCTCATCAGAAAAGGGTTCTCCTCTAGAAAAAAGGAGGTCACTGTTCCTCTCTACTCATCCTTCATCAGACCCATTATAGAGTACAATGCTCCATTTGGCATGTATCTCACAAGACACCTACAACAATTGGAAAGGCCACAGAAATACCTCACTAAGAGGATTAGCGGCCTCAAACAGATGCCATACGCAGACCGTCTCAAAAACCTCCAGCTCTACTCCGTCGCATATCGCCTACTCAGAGGTGATCTCTGCCTAACATACAAAGCTATGTCAAACCCAGAGCTGCTGGACATGCTACATTTAAAGAAATCCAAATCTCTCCAAACCACACGCTCCAGGGACCTAAACCTTGTTACCACAATAAACAGAACATGCTGGAGGGATAGATTCCTATCCCAGAAACTTCCCATACTCTGGAACAAACTATCCATTCATGTCAAGCAAAGCTCCTCATTGGCCCTCTTTAAGAAAAATCTTGATGACTGGATGGGAAATAGAAAATTCACCCCAGGGATCACTTGTGCAGCACTGCTTGACAGGGGTGCAGGAAATAATTTTCTTAGGTGGTGAAAGCCAGGGAACCTTTTTGGCTAGGCTTATATAGGCCCCAGGGCCAATAGCCTAGTACCTAACCTATGATCCCAAAACATCTAAAACTTGGGAGATCTCTATTCAAAACAGCAAACATTCCAAAAGTCACAAAACAGTTCCATCAACTGTATTACTGTGTTGTGACTACCAATGTCTACAGAAGCCTGTGCTGTTTAATTTTTCTGATAAAACAGCTGCACAAAAGGGTTGAGGACCCTAGATGAGGATGCATAGAGCAAAGGAACAGGAAAAAACACCAACAGATCTGCTTTTATGGCATTAATACAAGCATCTACTGAAAAATATGCAACATACAGCAGCTCATGTCATCTACTCCAACCCAGTATTATACTTCTGATCGGTACCATCTTTAATAAGACAACATTCCAGCCAGGTAGCCACTGAACAACCAGTGTACACTGCTAAAGTTCCAGGGAGAGTAGAGCTGCTACCTATCTGCAGCCACATGCAATTTTGGCAGGTACCAACATCCAATGCATTTTTCTAACAATCAACATCACCACCTGCTGTCACTGCCTACACCGGACACATTTCACTCCCCAGGCTACTGGCATGGTGGTTTACTTCAAATACTTAATGTCAGAAGCCGCAGTGTCTATCCATCACATACATTCATTTAGTTAGCTTATTCTCCATTTCAAAAGTTACCAAAAGGATCGATGCAGTATTAAAATCCTGGTTTCCTAAAATACAAGGATAATTTATGCCACTCAGACAAACAGCATGTTTTGGGAAGTGGAAGGGAAATAAAGTATTTGGAAAAAAAACAAAAGAAATATGGAAAAGCAAGCAAACTTCACACAGTGACTGGAGATCAGTACTGAGCTCCAGACTTTGAAACTGTGAGGCAGAAATATTAACCAGTAAGTCTCTTTGTATACAAATCAATAATACCATTCTGTGACACTTCCAAGAATGCTTGATCCCCTGGTAAATTGGGAAGTTTGCTTATCTAGAAAAAAAGTTACACCCTTTAAAGTAGTACATATGCATCTTATGTTTCTTACAGAATAATTTCAGTCACGTGGGCATCACCAGAGGCACAATGCATAACAGCAGCTTAGTTTTAAGGGGGGAAAAAAAACATACACTGTAAACCTAATTGTCCCAGACCTACCCCATCTACTAAATGTAATACAACTCGGTTGTCCAGATATTTACACCAAAAGTTTAGAAATTTGGTGTGGGGTCAAAAGCTGAAAAGAGCATATGTCTTCTACGAAGGCCAGAACAGTGTAAGGTTCTTTTACAATACTAGGAATAGACTAGCTTATTACTAAAACACCGATGCATTTCATTAACACAGTGGCATGTAAAAGATGCTGTCCCCAGATAATGATTTAAAAATGATTTATGCTGTACATTTGCTAACAAGCACAGCTTACATATTGAAGCGGACAGTACTTGTAAACACACCTATTAGTAGTCACAAATCTCTACTGAATAACATCACAGGTAATAAAAGCACTCAAGCCATTATCACATCCCAAATTTGTCTCAACTCAAATAATTTCACTGTGAAAGATGAGCAAATGAAACAAAACATTTTCACTTCATACTTAACTGCATTACAGTTGGCATCTTAAATAAACTAGCCAATGCTAAAGAACAAAGGAAACATGAATGTGGCCTGTTTAGTTATGGACTGTAAAGCCAGGCTGGTGCCAATAACGTTACAGCAGAAAGGCTAATGTGGTTAAACTACATCACAGACACATAAATCTCAGTTTAATGTTACTGCAGTTTAAAAAAATGCATCAACTAGCTTTAATATAGGAAAAAAATCCAATATGTACCTTTAAAAACTGCAATCATATTTCTGGAAATCCAAAAAAGCTAATTAAATAAGGAACTGGGCTCTTTATTGCAACAGTTCAGACATACAGGTAATTAAACCCATTACATCACAATACTATTTTAGAATTTTGAGTTATGATTGACACGAGTAAAAATATGACAGACAAAGCTTGGTGATTACAAGGCTTTAAAAACACATCTTATTAAAACTGATTATTCACAGGCCAAACTATAAGCAGTTTGCTTCTGGTTGATACTACCCACTCAATCCTTTTCAGGGTTGCAGGACAGCTGGTTATTATCCTAGCATTCCCTGGGTGCAAGGCAAAGAAAAAAGAAGTTATGTACTTACCATAAAGTTCCATGTGAGTTGCTGTTCTCGCCTTCATTCTTACTGATGGGTTCAGAGCCGATCCCTTGACTCCGAGTCGGCCAAACTGCAAAGCTCGACGTCTCCAAACAGCTCGAGGCCGAAATCCTATCCCATGATGCTCCTCTACTTCTCTCAGATCTTGTTTGCTGCCAACTAGTAACATACTCACAGAGTAAAATTACCATCCTCATATTTCAAGTAACCGGTGAAAGGAAAACTCCTCAGAAAGGACCAAAACAGGCTGAAAGAGCCAACTCTCGAACTTCCAAACACTGGCTAGGGGTAGGAGTGTGGGTTGTAAGAATGAAGGCGATAAGAACAACTCGCATGGATCGTTATGGTAAGTACATTACTTCTTTATGTGAAGTTGCGTCCCCAGCACCACAATCTCGGGTGGCTCGCGGGAGTACATGTCTAAGGACAGCAGAACAAAAAGAAACCCTGTCCCTAGAGGTCTTGTCTACTTTGTAATGAGTAATGAAGGTATGTGGCCTTGACCATGTGGCTGCCGCACAAATAGAATCTACTGGTAGCTTGGCCGAAAAAGCTGTAGAAGTAGAGACAGCTCTAGTTGAATGAGCTTTAACTTTGTTTTCTAAGGGAATATATGCAGAACTATATATAAAAAATATGCAGTCTGAAAGCCACTTAGATAAGGTAGGTTTGGAAACTGCGGCACCTTTCTTGGAATCTATAAATGACACAAACAGCTGGTCAGATTGTCTATGGTCTTTTGTCCTGTCTAAATAGAAATGAAGTTGTCTGTGAACATCAAGCTTGTGAAGCATATACTCCAAATGATTAGTATGATTAGGAAAGAAATCTGGCAATTCAATGGTTTGATTAAGGTTGGATTCTAAGCTAATCTTTGGTAAGAAAGAAGGGTTTGTTCTGAGGGAAACTCTATCTTTGTGGAATATCAAATATGGATGCCTTACCGATAGGGCCTGTAATTCTGAAACTTTGCACGGAGAGGTGATAGCCACTAGGAAAATAGTTTCCACAAAAGGAATTTCAATTCACAGGAAGATGCCACTTCAAATGGGGGAAGAATAATCTTTGACAGAACAAGATTTAGATTCCATGGAGTAGTGGAGGATCTAACAGGAGGCCTCAAATATATTGCACCTTTTAGAAAGGCCTTTGCCATTGTACGAGGCATGACATTGTCCCCTAGTTAACCAATATGAAAATTTGATATAGCAGCCTGTTGGACACGAATAGTTGCTGCTGCGCCCTCAAACGGCCTGAGCTGAAGAACACGCTCGATCTGGTGCAGTGGCAAACTAGATCTGGGGGAAGTAGAGGAGCATCATGGGATAGGGTTTGGCCTCGAGCTGTTTGGAGACCTCGAGGTTTGCAATTTGGCCGACTCTGAGCCGAGGGATCAGCTCTGAACCCATCAGTAAGAATGAAGGCGAGATTGAACAACTTCACATCTGATCTTAGGCAGGGTGCCATCCCTGCACAGTCTGATCCTTATGCAGTAGGCATAATTTGCAAATCATCTCCTTGGACATGGGTCTCCTCACAAATTGCAAACATTCTGCAATGAATGAATACTACATCCCCTGCTATGCATTACATTTAATTCCATGGTCACCATTACCAAGACAAAAAACAAATGTCACTTTTCTTCACAAAAATCAAGTATTTGCCTTCCTTCTTCAGCAACATAGGAAACTCAATTCTGAAACACTGTAATCAGAACTGTGATTCAGATAAAGAACGGCTCCCCAGGGAAACCTTTACTTTCAATATAATCTGTAGATTTCCACCTGTCACAGAAGCAGCTTTCTAACAGTCCAACATTCATATGCGAGTGGACCCCAGTTTTAGAATCAAAGTAAACTGTTAAACGGGATAAACAAAGATCAGATTCTGTGCCAACAGTACACTCCTGTTAGGGGAAAGCACAGACAAAAGCAACCCAAAGCACGAGCAGCTCTGCTCTAAATGAAGCAAGGGCAGCCCTGTAAGCTGCAGCAAACCTAGTAACCAGACCTCAGAAACATGAAATGGCAGACAAAACAGAAGCACTGGTTTCTACTTTTCTACTACAGCTAAGGCAAGGTGAACCTGCCCAGCATTATATGGGTAGACATAAAGAAGGGAGACAGATCAGGAAGAGGACATATACACACAGTGAAGAATGTTTACTCAGTTGGGGAGAAAACAGATGCATGACTTTAAACACTTAAAGAAGTTTTAGATCATTAAACTATGCCTAATGAAGATGAAGAGGAATAATGAGGGAAAAATACAAACTTCAAGAAAACATCTCTCCAGCCAAGAATGATGTGAGCTCTATGCACCCCCAAACACACTATACTAAACTCAATCTCTCAATCCCAAACTGGATATAAATGTAGGGATTTTGCTTCTGTTAGAGCAGAAATCATTAGACTGTAGTCAAGTCTTTCAAAGAAAGGAGTTTCAACTACAATTATACTCCCTGGCAAAATTCACAATTTGACTTTCCTCTTTATTCCACTGTTTCACCTCAAAGTAAGCAAACGACACAAACAGCTGGTCAGATTGTCTATGGTCTTTTGTCCTGTCTAAATAGAAATGAAGTTGTCTGTGAACATCAAGCTTGTGAAGCATATACTCCAAATGATTAGTATGATTAGGAAAGAAATCTGGCAATTCAATGGTTTGATTAAGGTTGGATTCTAAGCTAATCTTTGGTAAGAAAGAAGGGTTTGTTCTGAGGGAAACTCTATCTTTGTGGAATATCAAATATGGATGCCTTACCGATAGGGCCTGTAATTCTGAAACTTTGCACGGAGAGGTGATAGCCACTAGGAAAATAGTTTCCACAAAAGGAATTTCAATTCACAGGAAGATGCCACTTCAAATGGGGGAAGAATAATCTTTGACAGAACAAGATTTAGATTCCATGGAGTAGTGGAGGATCTAACAGGAGGCCTCAAATATATTGCACCTTTTAGAAAGGCCTTTGCCATTATGAGGCATGACATTGTCCCCTAGTTAACCAATATGAAAATTTGATATAGCAGCCTGTTGGACACGAATAGTTGCTGCTGCGCCCTCAAACGGCCTGAGCTGAAGAACACGCTCGATCTGGTGCAGTGGCAAACTAGATCTGGGGGAAGTAGAGGAGCATCATGGGATAGGGTTTGGCCTCGAGCTGTTTGGAGACCTCGAGGTTTGCAATTTGGCCGACTCTGAGCCGAGGGATCAGCTCTGAACCCATCAGTAAGAATGAAGGCGAGATTGAACAACTTCACATCTGATCTTAGGCAGGGTGCCATCCCTGCACAGTCTGATCCTTATGCAGTAGGCATAATTTGCAAATCATCTCCTTGGACATGGGTCTCCTCACAAATTGCAAACATTCTGCAATGAATGAATACTACATCCCCTGCTATGCATTACATTTAATTCCATGGTCACCATTACCAAGACAAAAAACAAATGTCACTTTTCTTCACAAAAATCAAGTATTTGCCTTCCTTCTTCAGCAACATAGGAAACTCAATTCTGAAACACTGTAATCAGAACTGTGATTCAGATAAAGAACGGCTCCCCAGGGAAACCTTTACTTTCAATATAATCTGTAGATTTCCACCTGTCACAGAAGCAGCTTTCTAACAGTCCAACATTCATATGCGAGTGGACCCCAGTTTTAGAATCAAAGTAAACTGTTAAACGGGATAAACAAAGATCAGATTCTGTGCCAACAGTACACTCCTGTTAGGGGAAAGCACAGACAAAAGCAACCCAAAGCACGAGCAGCTCTGCTCTAAATGAAGCAAGGGCAGCCCTGTAAGCTGCAGCAAACCTAGTAACCAGACCTCAGAAACATGAAATGGCAGACAAAACAGAAGCACTGGTTTCTACTTTTCTACTACAGCTAAGGCAAGGTGAACCTGCCCAGCATTATATGGGTAGACATAAAGAAGGGAGACAGATCAGGAAGAGGACATATACACACAGTGAAGAATGTTTACTCAGTTGGGGAGAAAACAGATGCATGACTTTAAACACTTAAAGAAGTTTTAGATCATTAAACTATGCCTAATGAAGATGAAGAGGAATAATGAGGGAAAAATACAAACTTCAAGAAAACATCTCTCCAGCCAAGAATGATGTGAGCTCTATGCACCCCCAAACACACTATACTAAACTCAATCTCTCAATCCCAAACTGGATATAAATGTAGGGATTTTGCTTCTGTTAGAGCAGAAATCATTAGACTGTAGTCAAGTCTTTCAAAGAAAGGAGTTTCAACTACAATTATACTCCCTGGCAAAATTCACAATTTGACTTTCCTCTTTATTCCACTGTTTCACCTCAAAGTAAGCAAACAAGTAGGAAAAAAGTAGTCACTTACTGGTCTCACCAATGCCTTCTCTGGATCATTTGAAAACCATAGGCCATTTTCAAAACCTCCCTTCCTGCTGAAATCCACAAACCAGACTTGAGGCACTGCATAACACGAGGGGCACAACAAATGTCACCCAAGCCAAGAAAACTTTAAATGCTCGTTCTCGGAGACATAGATTTCCTATAGTTATAATCATGAAAGCTCTGCTATCCTCAAATATTGAAACACGTGACAATTTCACAGTCTCCCCTAGTCCACTGTTATTCCAGTACATAAATTTAAGATCATATAAATGAATCTTGTTGAATGTACATGCACATTAACTATCCAAGCTCTAAGAACGAGCCACATTCCCTAATTTGGAGCATCTTTAGAAAAGACCATCAGCTTTACCAAAAGAGAAAAGAAAGTTGGTTCATCAAACCCACAACCCTATACCCTAAAGCACAAACCAGGAAGCCAGATAAAACCATCTACACACTATAAATTATGTACAAAAATTCCCCACTCCTTTTTTCCAAGAGAAAGGTGACTATACCAGGCAGTTGCCAGTGGAAAAAGTCTGAATAGTTGGGAAAGGGGTGAAAAAAGAAACAGATATGATCCAGCAGGAACTAAACCATAGGCGACCGAACCATAGAGCGAGGGGGAGGGAGCACCCCCTCACACACACACACTTTTACAGCTGTAAGACATATAGGCGGACCCATGCACGCTAACATAAATTCAAACACAAAAGTGTGCAGAAATAACTATGTTCCACATCACACCTACTGCTGCATTCCTGATCACATCAATCCTGCTGGCCTGCAGGGTGTGTGTGTGTAATGCCTCAGTTACTTATGACTGGTATTTAGAATTACTCAGGCTCAAACCCTATACCTTAGGTACAGGAGTCTGCATCCTCTACCCACACCACCACTTGTGCTCCAGGGAGTTTGGCCTATTCCTCTTAAAATTTGTGGTTTTCTGGCAAATCAGTGAGAATGGAATTCACTAAATAATGATAGCCCTTTAAATTTCAGTCTTCCTATCTTTTTTGGAAACGCATGGTAACACAAAACACTATTTTCGCAATGTTCGAAGAACAACAACTAACAAACAATTAAGCAAGCAATATTTAAAATGTGTCCCTGGTTTTGGCCCTTTGCCGCCCCCCCCCAAAATAAATTTTGGCTTTTTCCAGATTTTTTCTGCTGTGAAACTGAGAAATTTAGTTGTGTCAAGTGGATGGTGCAGTGGTAGTTTTGTCGCCGTTTGGTTTGATTCTTGACTGGGGTGCCTTCTGTGTGGAGTCTGTATGTCCTCTCAGTGTGTTTGTGTGGATTTCTTCTGGGTGCTCTGGTTTCCTCCCATATTACAAAGACATACATCTGCAGCATTTCTCCCTGGGCCTCTGCTGAAAATTGGCTTTGTTCCAAGTTGGACTTTCCTGGTAAACAAATGTTAAATAAATAAAAAAAATTGCTGAGAGCTTCAGGGGAAGAGAAGTTTAATGCTGCTTATTCCAAGTCTGTTTGCACTGTTAGTAGCACAACAGGTAGTAGCCTTACTTTTGATGCAGAAGGCTGTGGGTTCTACTCCCACAGTATGCAGATGGATTGCTGATACTGTAGTGTGTTGTACTTTAAAGGCAGTGGATGCTGCAGTGCTGTGAATGTCCTCCTTTGGAGGAATTACCTAATAACTATGAACGTGTTATCAGTTTGCCATCCATTCCTTGTTGCAATATTACTAGCTTATCATTTTTTAATGTAGCATAGGCAATTTATACTTCAAGGGCAACAGACACTTTATTTGTAGATGAAACAATGAAATATAAAGTTGTTTCCTAGCAGCAACCTTTTCATTAGTTAGAGGTCCCTTTAATGTGGAATTATTTAGATGACTTACGTCTGCAGAGATTTTGCATATTTACCGATACTGGTGGATTGTAATGACAGAAGTTTGAGTGGCCTTTTATGGTTGACATTTTCTGAAATGGGTAGTTTTGTCATTGGTTCATACATTTTGTTTCATTGCTTACTAGAAGACTGTTCAAAACTACAAATTTAAATCACAATCTAACAACTGATGCTGTATCATACATGGAATATAATTTAATACAATCAGGAAGATGAATCAAAGAATGCATACATGTATGCATGGCCCTAAAAATGTCTTTGAAAACAGTCCAGAGGAAAATGTGAAAGGCTCAAAATGATGGGCAAATTTTAAGCTTTACTCTTGTTATCAAAGCAATGGATGAAGGTAAAATAGTTCACACCACATTACCTTGACCTGGCCAAGCCTTCTGACACAACCCCCTACTCAGGTCTAGTACAAAAGATGAATAATGTAGGAACAAACACTTGCATCACTAGCTGGATTGCCAACTTGCTCACAGGATGCAGGAGATCAAAATAGGGGAAGAGACCAGTCACCAATGGAGTCCCCCAGGGTTTGGTGCTGAGACTTTTTCTATTTGGCATATACATCTCAAAAGTAAAAGGAAATACCAAAGGGCTTTGGCTGGCTAGGTTTGAGATGACTGCAAGTTAGGAGCAGTTATTGAATCCCCAAATGACTTAACCATCATGCAGGAAGCAGGTTTGTCCCAAACAAAAACTGGTGTCAAAATCATGACAATGCCTTCTGAAAACTGACCCAATTGTTTAGCATTTGGGAACTTGTGTGTACAGTGACCTAACTTTTGACGAACATGTGCCCAGAGTAATAAGAAAGGCTTTCTATATTGCACAGCTTATAAACAAATTGATTGTGACTAGATCTAGAGATGTTGTTGTCCCCACCTTTACACAGCTCTTATTTAAGTCAATCAATTTGTATAATACCCACTCTGGCATGTACCTGTCTAGCCCCATGCAACAATTGGAACACCTTCAGAGATAACTTACTTAAAAGGATACAAGTCCTAAACAATAGGTCTTGCATGGACCACCTCAAAGATTTATTATGCTCAGTATCCTACAGTGTACTTAGAGTTGACATCACTGGCATACAAGGCATCCTCTGACCTAATACATATGGACCTACTGAACATCAGCAAGTCAAATTGCATCAGAAATACTCAGTCCAGGTATGTAAACTGAATGTTGTGGAGAGAGGGATATATATATATCACAGAGACTACCACTGTTCCAGAACAGACTATTCATAAAAATAAAACAAAGCTCATCCATCCATATTCAAAAGCAACTTGGATCTAGGCAGTTCCTAAATGCTGCATCCCTTATATGGGTCCCCTCAAATTATCTAGGGAATGATTAGAGTTATTCTCAACTAGGGCTAATATACAATTATCAAGCATGGGATAGGTAAGACCATCAGAAAATGTTAATTCAACCACCAAAAAGGAACTGGCTAAGCTTAAAGTCCTCCAAGTGAACCTATGCTGTGGTATTAAATAGTTATAAAAAATTGCCCTTTTTAGTGCCCCTCTCACCCCACCCCCCTCCAAGTCTTCAACAGCTTCCACCGCCTATGAACAAAACTCTTTCTCTGGCATCCTACTTAACTTCACCCTATCTGCACAGTAAGGTTTGCCTTAACCCCCCCCCCCTCGTGTGCAACATCCAACAAGAATACAGAGTACACAGACATCCACCCACCAACACAATTCAGCACTCCTCAACTGCTGGAAAATGTACTGTGCAAACCATGTTCCCTTCTACAGGTTGTGGCGATGGCCACTACAGGACAAAGAAAGAGCAAAGATCCTTAACTAAGTAGCAAGACAGACTTGTATCAAACTTGAAAAGGTTCATAGGTAAGTACTAGGCTATCTGGCCAGGGGCATTTATAAGCCTAGCCACAGAGTGATGGCTTTCACCTCCCCACTGGATTAGTAACCTGGGCCTCTGTCTAACAGGGCTCCTGAAGTGAACCCAGGGTAGAACTGACGATTACCCATCCACTCATCAAGATTTCTCTTGAAGAGGGTCAGACAGGAGCTCTGCCGAATATGGATTGGGATTCTATTTCAGAGTGAGGGGAGTCGCTGGGACAGGAATCTATCCCTCCAGTATGTCCTGTTTATTGTTGTGCATAGGTTCAAGTCGCTAGAACGAGTGGTTCTGAGGGATCTCGCTTTTTTTGAGGTGAAGCATGTCCATTAGTTCAGGGTTTCACATAGCCCTATAGGTCAGGCATAGGTCACCTCTGAGCAGACGGTAAGCGACTGAGAACAGCTGGAGATTTTTTAATCGTGCTTCATAGGGTAATTGTTTAAGGCCCTTAATCCTCTTAATGAGGTACTTCTGTGGTCTTTCTAGTTGTTGCAGGTGTCTAGTGAGGTACATCCCAAATGGGGCATTGTACTCTATTATGGGCCTAATGAGTGAGGAGTAAAGGGGCACAATCACCTCCTTGGATCTGGATGAGAAACCCTTTGTGATCAGGTGTGCCACACAGAAGGATTTCCTGACCATTTTGGCTATGTGGTTCTCAAAGGAGAGCATGCTATCTACTTGGGTACCCAGGTCCCTAATTACTTCTTTTGTACTTAGTGGATTCCCATCTATATGGTAGTTTGTAGGTACTTTGTTTTTCCCAAATGGGATTACTATGCATTTTTTGGCATTTAGCTTGAGGCCGTGACTTTGACACCAGGTGTTTGTCTCTGAGAGACCCTTTTGCAGGATGTCTGTGTCACTGGAGAGTCAATTATTGCACCCAATTTACAGTCATCTGCGAACTTGATTAGCCACAGTCCCTCCGCATTTGCCTGTACTTCGGAGAAATATATACCGAACAGGAGGGCTCCCAGGACTGACCCCTGTGGGACTCCACTTGTGACTGGTTTAGAGTCAGACATGGCGCCTGCCACTCTTACCGTGTGGGTTCTGTCTGAGAGCCAATTGGCAACCCATCTCGTGACATGGGGGTTGATATTTAAGCTGGTGAGTTTGTCTATGATTCCTGTGTGTGGGATGGTGTCAAACGCCTTAGCGAGGTCCAGATATGTTGTGTGGACCACATTCCCTTTATCTATGGCCTTGGTGACTGTTTCAAAGAAGTCGACCAAGTTCAGGAGGCAAGATCTGCCTTTAACAAAGCTGAACTGGGTGGGGTCCAGTGTCTGGAGGTTCCCAATGTCCCTGTTAATGAGCTCCATGACAATGTGTTCCATGGCTTTGCAGACCAAACTAGTCAAGCTTATAGGGCGATAGTTCCCAGGGTCAGTTGTGGCACTACCTTTGTGGAGTGGTACGACTGTTGCTGTACGCCATTCTTTGGGTACATAGCCTGTAGAAAGGCTGAGTTTGAATAGTGTTTTGAGATGAGGGTTAGTTCATTTTGAAGCTCGTGTAAGACACAACCTGGGATACCATCTGGTCCCATTGATGCTGTGTTTTAGGCCTTTGCAAGGGCTGCCTTTACTTGTGTGTCTGAGATATCTGGAGTGCCACATTCTACTGGGATGGGTGCTAGCCCCTTTAGTGGAGAGTGGGGGGTGAAGTTTGCACTGAACATGTCAGCCAGGATGTTGGCAATGCCGGTTGTTTCAGTGTATTTATGGCTATTATGTACTAGCTCGGAGCATATGAGAGTTTGCCCCTAGACTCTTGACATAGTTAAAGAAGGCCATGTGGTTATCCTTAGAGTCACTGGCTATTTTTCATTTGAAGTTGGACTTGGATGATTTAATGAGGGAGCGCAGTTTTTTACTGATGTTAATCAGAGATGCAGTCTTATTTTGGGATTTTGTTCTATCTTGCAATTTTGTTCTATCTTGCAGGAGTTTCCTCCTTCTGTTGTAAAGTTTATTTATGGCCGGGGTCCACCAGACTGGCTTCCTCTATTTTGAGGAGTAGGTCTTGGTTTTACTTGGGATGGCTCGGTCCATAAAGGATTCTGCTGATGGGTCATTATTTTCCATTTGATTTGGAGCTTTGAAACTTCCCACCTCGGTCTTGAGGAGTGTGAAGTTGGCTTTAGAGAAGTTTTTTTCCTTGATTTCCTTGACTGTGGGGGTCGGGATGTGGATGTCCAGTGTGATTATTTTCTGATCTGATCTTACCAATGACGAGTTCACCTCAGGTGTGGAACATAGGTTCCCCATGTTGGTGATGACCAGGTCTAGTATGTTGTCACCTCTTGTGGGAGTGGTGACCAGCTGTTCCAGGGCATTTGAGT
Organism: Protopterus annectens; assembly: GCF_019279795.1. Taxonomy (NCBI): domain Eukaryota; kingdom Metazoa; phylum Chordata; order Ceratodontiformes; family Protopteridae; genus Protopterus; species Protopterus annectens. The sequence goes on along the minus strand of NC_056741.1, from coordinate 1,645,083,169 downwards.
TTATAAACTCAAGGAAGCGTTGGGCTAGGGCGTTTGAGCTTGAGTAGTTTTCCCAGTCAATGTTTGGATAGTTGAAGTCACCCAGTAGCATGGTGTTGGGTAGAATCTTCATACTTTCTAATGTTCTCAGGAATGCTGCGTGAGGGTCCTGAGACAAGGTGGGAGATCTGTAGCAATATTCCCCAAGCCCACTGGCAACAACATATCATGCTATGATACAAATTTGTAAAACCAATTAGAAATCCCCCCACAAAAATGAAAACTACCTTTCAAATATAAACAGTAAGTGTTTACTTAGAAAAGAACAGGGTGACCACACATTATACAATGCTGCCTTTAAAAAGTGAGGCTAAAATATTACCTTCCCTTTAGGTGGTAGCACATATCACCCCAACATTACCCTCCTCTCGCACTATTCAGGATCATAAAAGAAATGAGCAACACCTATTCCACGAAAACAGCTTGCTATTAACTCATTCACTCCAATGGAGCTCAGGAAGTTTACTCCGTAACTTCCAATGGGCGGAGCCTAAACCTTTTGACCGAATCAAGGTATGTCCTCAAATTTCAAACAAATGTCAACTCTGGAACTATAGAGATTATGAAAGAAGTATGAATGGCAAATTCTTCAGCACAAACAATTTTGATAGTGGTATTTTTCTTTAGGTTCTAGGTCTTAAATTGAATTTTATAAGCCACAGTAAATACAGTAACAATTACAATTGTAATATTTTGTAAACAATTTACAATATCTCAGCAACCACTCAAGTTACACACATACTGTCAGCAGCATTTTATTCATCTAGCTGACAGCTTTCATGTCAGACTAATGCAGTGGTGGCTGGTGACTTCAAATTAAAGGGGGGCTGCAAGAGACAGCTGAATGGGTGGGGCCAATGGGAAGGGGTGTGACCAACTAGAAAGGGGTGGAGCTATGTTCTAAACCACAACAAATAGAACTTTAATTAAATATGCTGCCCTGGGTGTCAAACCGTCATTACAAGAGTCCAATCAAGACAAAATGAAGTGTAGAAGAAAAAATATTTCAATGCATTGGCTACATGACAACTTACTTAATATCTAGATGGAAACACAAAGGTGGAGAGGCATGAAAAAATACATTGCTTTTCAAATACATTACTGGAATGCCAGTCAAAATCAAGTATTAAAAAAAAAAAAAGCAGCACTCAGCTCAAACCACTTCTCCTTGTACTGCAGTTCTAATTCTAATTTATATTCAGCTTTATAAAATTACCAAGTAACATGCTGAAAGTAGCAATCTCTGTGATACCCCCACTTGTAAAAATGTTTCTTATCCAAAAAAGACCTGCTGCCTGACAACAGCTATCTACTTGTTTCATGGAGAACACATGATCAAAGTAAAAAATGAACAGCGAATAAAAAACAAGCTCAAGATAAATTACTTAAAGGATTACTGCACAAGTTATGGACCACACATGATAGAGTGGCATTCTGTTTAGTTTACGGGTAAAGCCTGCAAAGATAACAGCAAGTCTCCAACAAATGTAATGAGCTTCTGAAAATACTGTACTCCTGTCCTTTATTACAAATACTGTCATATGCATTTCAATATCTAAGGCTTATTCGTTATCTAGTTATGTAAATATTCTCTGCATGGCATCAATGAAAAGGCTTTCAATGTTGATAATTCTTTAACAGATGCTTATTAAAGCTTACTTGCATCTTACAATCTCCAACAAGCTTACCTAATGGTCATTAAAGCATTGCTACTTTAATACAGAGCAACAGGGTACTGCAACAGCATGCATTTTCTGAATAATAAGAAGCATAAATTAACAGTATAAAAAATATGACAGAAAACCAGAACATTCTGCAAAATCAAGGACAGATGAAAAGCCATGGTCATACTTGTGGTCTGCCTTGGATGGGGGAATGCTCTGCACATTTACACTGCATAACTGCTCCTTGCATTGCTTGGACACATCCAGAGCCACTACAATGGGGAGTGGAGTGCAACAAGTAGGTCACAGTTTGAAATGTCTCTGGCTGACGGTGATGGCTCTGACACTCATACCTCTCAACCTCAGAGCAAGAAATCTGGACAAACCCATACACAGAAGTGGGACACAGGCCCAAAAATAAAGACAATTTTTAAATATTGCTCTTATAAACTTAGAAAGATAATAGAATAGTAGTAGGTATTGCATTAGTATGAATTTTTGTAGGTATGAAATCTGAAACTCAAATGCCTGCCATTAATTTCTAACTTCAGTCTTTAATGATTTGCTACTAATTTGACAGAAAACCAGAATTTTATGAAAAACAGACCAAATATGTTATGCAAAAATATAAAATTGCCACACAATACAGCTGGGAACCTGTCAAAGAAGGGACACATTTTTTAAATTAGTACTGTTAACTTGGGCAGCTGACAAAATAAGAGCATCTACATGCATTTCTGAAATAAAAGTAATCTACAACTCTGATCATTACAGTTATTTATAAATGTAAACCCTCCAAGTTTTCTTCCAAAAATTACCATTTTGCAGAGGGATTATTAAGGGGAGAGCAACATTGTGAGCCAAAATTGGAGGCAGTTGAGAGGTTTGGATATTCCTAATTCTATAAAGCGATTTATTTGCACGTACCTCTCAACCTCTTAATGCAGGAAATCTGGATATGGCCAAATATATTGGGGGAACATATAAACAGTACTAAAAAGACAGTTGATAGAATAACAGGTCATGCTTTAGCATGCATTGTTCTGAAGGTTATGACATCTGAAACTCAATGTCCGTCATTATTTAGTGACTTCATTCCTAAATGATTTGGCAGAAAACCACAAATTTTATGAGGAACAAACCAAAAATAAGAAGCAAAAATCTATTCATTCTGCAAAATTTTGGACAGTTGAGAGGTATAGTTCAGCCGGGGCTGTCTGAGTTTGCTGCCATTCCCTCCCTCACAAAATCATGGTCGAATGGAACGGCCCCCTGCAGCCATTCCAATGTCCCATTCCTTGGCTATATCGCCCCATTTGCCATAAACACTGTAATGTGCATACTGCTTTACTTCTGCGATGATATGGATTTCATTTGAAAGTTTTATTTTATATTTTACAGCATAAACCCTAATAGATATCTGCTAAACAAAGCAATGCAGTCTCACAATGAAAATAGACTTAGCATTAAAACATCTCTGCCCTTGAAACTTACATTCATTGAAACAGCATTGAAATCCACATTCAGTGGCAGATAAAGATTAATTTTGGGCTGTTTTCAAATCATAGGCCCCTTGAATACGAAACATACACATGCTCTTTGATGCACCTTCCTGACTTTATTAAACTATATTCCTTGTACAATACAGTACAGTTGAGCTGCCCTATTCAGAACATTTCCATCATAAAAGTCTACTCAAACTTCAACAGTCCACCAGTATCAGTAAATATGCATGATCTCTGAAGAAGTAAAAGCCATATAAATAATTCCACATTAAAGAAATCTGTTAACTAATGAAGAGGTTACTGCTAGCAAACAACTTTATATGTCATTGTTTCATCTACAAATAAAGTGCCTGTTGCCCTTGAGGAATAAATTGCTTATGTTGCATTAAAAAAATTATAATGCTAGTAATATCACAATTGGGAATGGATGGCAAACTGATAACAGGTTCATAGTTACTAGGTATCTTCGCCAAAGAGGACTGCAGCATCCATCCCCTTTACAAAAGAGTATAGTATCAGCAATGGATCTACTTACTGTGGGAGTAGAACCCGCAGCCTTATGCATCAAAAGCAAGTACACTACTTGTGGTGCTATTTACAATGTAAGTGGACTTGGCATAAGCAGCACTAAACTTTTGTTCCCCTGCAGCTCTCAGCTCCTTGTACAATCTACTCGACACTCAGCTGTATCTCTGAACTTTGCAGCACAAGAAATGTGGACAAAGCCAAAATTTATTTGGGGGGGGGACAAAAGCCCAAAAACCAGGGGACACATTTTAAACATTGCTTGTATAATGTCGGAAAGTTGCTAGAATAAAATGCTGTGTTACCACCATACATTTTACTGCCAAGCATTGAACCCAGGTCCCTGTGCAAAACAGCCAAATCATCTATTTTTAATGAAAGAAAGAAAGACTGAAACGTAAATGGCTACCATTTAGTGAATTGAGTTCTCACCATACCTGTCAACATCTTAGCACAAAACACCTGAACAAAGCCAATAATGGGGGAATACAGCCCCCAAATATATTCAGTGAGTTCAGTTATCACCATAGCTCTCAACCTTGGCACAAAAAACCTGGACAAAGCCAATAATGGGGGAATACAATCCAAAAAATAGGAACAAATATCCACGAAGGACACCAGAGCAAACTCACACAAACACAGGGAGGACATGCAGACTCCACACATAAGGCACCCCAGCCAAGAATCAAACCAGACAACCCATAGCTGTCAGGCAACACTGCTACCACTGGAACATGTCGACCCACTCCTTACAAATCTTCCTCAATCTGGAGGACACAGACATCTATGTGGTAACTGAAACATCATTTAAAGCACCAGAAGCAGCCCAGTAGTGCAGGGATATAACAGCTTCCACATTTTTAGACCAGGTACCACTCATAAAAGGAAACAAGGTGGAGGTGTCTCAGCCTTTATCAAAAATCACTGCACCTCCAGACTGATAAATCAGTATCATGAGTCAGAAATTCTCCATATTCAAACCACTATAGATGAAACTCCCTATCATACCATTGCTCTCTGTACATTCCTCCCCTCCATGACCCAGGACACTCACACAAGATACTTGCTAGGCATAGGACCTAACACAATAATCCTGGCAGACTTCAACTATTCATTGATAAACTGAAAAAAAAACACATTCTCAAATGGGCAAGCCCAGAAATTCCTGGACTTTGTTAATATGAACACCCTGCAACAACTATAAAACTGCCACAAGGGGAAACAATATCCTCATCTTGATCCATACAAATATGGCGAGCTGCTGCAACACCTCCATTTTATATCATCCTCTTTGGTAAGGTCAGATGGTGACCCCCTTCGAACTCTAGAATGTTCAAAAAATTATTCCAACTATCTGCTATTGAGTGATACCAAAATTTACACCAACCCCAAACAAGATAATTCAGCTGCCTTTGCTGAATCCTTCTCCCAAGAATTCTATCACCACTTCAACCACTATACAATAATACAGAAGTACTCTAAACAAGCTGGACAACAACAACAACAACAAAACATATGGCCAAACACAATGAAAATAGGAAAAATACAAACATACACCTTAACAAGCAGATAAGGAGTCTAGTCAAAACTACTAACGTCAAATGTGAGTTGAATTTAGCCTCTCAAGCTAAAGACAGTCATAAGGCATTCTTCAGCAATGTTAACATGCTAAAAGGTAATGCACAGCAGAGTGCCAAACTTGTAGTAAATGGAATCATGTTTACCACACCAGATGACATTGCAGACTTATTGGTGGATAAATTTAGAGCAAACTTCAGTCCACCATCCCACTGCAGCTGGCATTGTGGAAATACCAAAATCAGTGCAACCTCTTTCTACCACTGGATAGCAGGTCATAAATGTGTTCTTCTAGGCAAAGAACACAGCATCGATGGACCATGATAACATACCAGGGTGCTTCTTGAATGGCTTGAAACAGGAGATGTCAGCCCTCCCCCAGCCAAGCTATTTGTTCTCAGCCTTGAAACTGGTTTTATGCCCATGGATGGGAAGATGGCAACTGTCATTCCACTGTTAGTCTGACCAGTCTAATTTGCAAAGCCTTGAAAAGAATTGTCCCAGATGTTATATTGAAAGACATAATAAATCTACAAACACTTGACGTTAGTCAGTTTGGGTTTGTAAAGGGGAGGCCATGCCTGATGAACCTGGGGAACTTCTTTGAATAGGTCACAAAGGCTGAGGGTGGACTATTTGGATTTGACCAAGACATTTGACACTATTCCACACTCGGGTATGGTCGGAAAATTATACAAAATTCAAATAAACCTATCTGTCACCAACTGGGTAACCATCTGGCTTTCACAGATGATGCAAGAAATAAGAATAGCCAACTCTGCTTCCACTAAAAGGCCAATCTAAAAGACATTTGACACTATTCCACACTCGGGTATGGTCAGAAAATTATACAAATTTCAAATAAACCTATCTGTCACCAACTGGGTAACCATCTGGCTTTCACAGATGATGCAAGAAATAAGAATAGCCAACTCTGCTTCCACTAAAAGGCCAATCTCAACTGAAGTTCCCCAGTGATCAGTATTAGGACCACTCATGTTTGGCATGTGCTTTTCAGATGTTCAGGTCAATACAAATGGGCTGTGGCAGGCTACATTTGTGGACGACTGCAAGCTTGGGGCAATCATAGAATCCCAAAAAGACACAAACATCCTCCAGAAGGCTCTCACACAAACAAACAAACAATTGGTGCAAGACCCATGAGCTTAAACTAAATACAAAAAGTATATAATCATCTCCTTCAGTAAATCATCCACCCCTGCAAACTATAACATTGACAGCACAACTCTTAAGGTAGAAACTGTACTTACGGATCTGGGGACTTATGCAGACAGTGATTTGGTCTTTGAGCAACACGTGTCCAGTGTCCACCACAGTTAGGAATTCTATTTATATAGCACAAAGTAAGTGCACTGAATCCAGGTCCATACAACCACCAAGTAGAAAACTCTCTGTAGAGTACTCTTCTCACTCTAGCTGCTAACACCCAGCACAGCTAACGAAATAGTCTTAGGCCGCCAAGAATTAAATAAATAAAATAAGACTTCACTTGATTCACGATACTCAGTACACTGCACAACCGAAACTGGCTGTAACTGTTTGCTTCTCGCTCTTTTTCCAGCACATAAAGCCCGGGAAGAGAGCGACAACCAATCAGCAGCCATTTAGCCCAAGCACGTCATGTACGTGCCTGCGGACGTGGCAGTCCAAACCCCTTCCAATTCTATGCGGTTTGGAACCGCATAGACAGCTGGGCATCACACTGATGCCTTAATTCGCTCTCCGGACTGCAGCAGAAAGAAAAAAAAAAAGTCTTTTTTTAAATCCGCCACAACCCGAAGTGGTCAAAGTGCACATGCGCGTACTCGCCGAGTCAGTCGGCAGCAGAGACGAGTAAGTACAATGAACTAAACTGAGACATTAAAAAAAAAATAATTAAACTAAAAAGTACATTTTTCTGTTTTCTTGCTGAGGGGGCTGCAGTCTGGCAGTCCGATGCCACGAGCCACCCCTGGACTAATGAGTTGTCTGTGTTACTTGGTTGTTGAGATACTTAGAAAAATGTGAAAATTATATCTATATAAATTAATATCATAAAACTACAGTTAATATCTATTTACCTGCACTAGATTAAAGCCTTGCACATAACATGGTTTTGGAATTATTGATGCAAACATGAACAGACAATATTTGATACCTAGAGGCATCAGTAGGAGTTAACTGCAAATGCACCTGGAGGCATCACTCGGATGTAATGAGTTAATCCAATATGGTAGGAAGGAAACTGCTGCTGCACTAAAATGTTAAAAAAACTGGCTTGATGTACATACACAATGCTCAATTAACCCACACTCCAGCTACTTGTGTAAATTAAGATTATACCCCAGAGAAAAGAGAATACTTAGAGACTTATACTGATCGCACATTCAGTTTCACTATTCAAGGGATCTCACTAATGAGTCTCACACTAAACTTGAAAAACTGGTATGGTACTGAGCCCTCTGTTCATCTGTCTCTCCTTCTCTGGCTATGTTTTCAATACTTACCTGCAAATAAGTCAAGTCAGGAACGCTCTTGCTAGCACACTGATGTGAAGTGGAGGTTGTCGCCTCTTCACCTAAGAACACAGGTATAGGTTCATACATTAGTACTAGGCAAACTGCCCTTGTGGGCCATTTTAAGACTAGCTAATTACCCCATGTGAGAATCAAACCCTGTACCTTGTGTCTGTGAGATAAACACTTTAGCCATTATGCCAACCTCCCATCCACTTTCTTCTCCTATTTCTTCATCTACAAAAGGCAATTTTCATTTTTATTTTATATTTTTTTATTTTGCTTTTGTCTGGATAGGATTAAAGCAAGACCCTCAAGAAAAAAAAAACATCCTGTGGACATCTAGCATACATAAATTATAAAATAAGCGAAAGAAACTGCTGTCTAAAAATACAAAAGTGAGATCCAGGAACTGGAAGAGCACCCTCCTCAGCCTAAACAAGCAAATAAGACAACTTGTAAAATCTTCAGAGAGCAACTATGAGAAAAATTTAGTAACCATAGCCAAGGAAAACCATAAGGCTTTCTTCAGCTATGTCCACAACCTAAAAGGTAAGGCTCATATATGTACTGAACTAATTGTGGATGGCATCACAAATACAGTGACCCTGTGGAAATTGCAAACCTGTTAACAGACTGGAATGGTGAAAATTCCAGCCCCCTATCCCCCCCAAAGCATATCACAAACCATGTCTTCATCATCTCCTCCTCCCTGCACCTCCAAAGAGCAAGTCATCAATGCTCTGTCCAAGGCTAAGAACACAGCCTCTATGGGACCAAATGACATTCTGGGCTGTGTTCTTAATATTCTACAAAAGAGCTAGTTATTACTCCATTAGACACTCTATTCAACCACAGCATGAGTACTGGCTTTGACCCCAATGAATGAAAAACAGTGACTGTTATCACCCTCCACAAGGGCAACTTGGCAACAGAGCCTGAGTAACTATAGACCCATAAGTTTAACCAGCCTCATTTGTAAGGCAATGGAATGAATCATCATGGGCCTCATAAAAAAGGATATAGGTGACCCCCAAACCCTGGATCCGTCCCAGTTTAGCTTTGTCAAGGGCAGGTCATGCCTACTAAACCTGGTGGACTTCTTTGAGACTGTGACCACAGCCATAGACGAGGGCAAAGCCGTGCACACAGCCTATCTCGACTTGGCCAAAGCCTTGAACACTATCCCACATTCGGGCATCATTAACAAGCTAACCCAGTTGAATATCAACCCCTATGTTGTCAGGTGGGTTGCAAACTGGCTCACAGATCAACAACAGTCAGTCAAAGTAGGAGACTTTACCTCTACAGCAGACTTGTCACCATTGGGATCCCACAACGGTCAGTGCTGGACCCCCTCGTTTGACATATACTTCTCAGAAGTCCAGGCCAAAACGGAGGGGTTGTGGCTAACCAAGTTTGTGGATGACTACAAATTAGGTGCTATTACTGAATCCCCTCATGATATCGGTGTACTTCAAAAAGGGCTTAAACAGACCAATGATTAGTGTCAAAGCCATGGTCATAAACTAAATACGAAAAAATTCATCATCATTCCCTTCGGTACAAACAATGTCCTTGCTGATTATAAAATAAGCAATAAGCAATAATACCCTAAGTACCAGTTCAGCAATGAGAGACCTCAGAACACAAGTTGACTGTGACCTCAACCTTGACCCCCATGTATCTACTGTGGTGAGGAAAGCAGTCTACATCACTTACCTAATTAGTAAAGGCATCGCCTCAAGGGCAAAAGAAGTTATAACCCCCTGTACTCGTCCCTCATCAGGCCTATTACTGAATATAATGTTTCCTTTGGTGTGTACCATACCAGACACCTGCAACTTGAGAGACCTAAGAAAATTCAGGGTCTTCAGCACAGGTCTTATATGGACAGACTGAAATCGCTGTCACTGTAACAGACTACTGGGAGGTGACTTATGTCTTGTTTACAGGGCTATCTCTGATCCAAATCTAATGGAAATGCTGCACAACCATAAGTCAAATGGGACTAGAATCACCTGGTATAGGGACCTCAATCTAGCCTGTAACATAAACAGGACTTTCTGGAAAAACAGCTAAATCTCTCAGAGGTTGCCACGTCTCTGGAATAGGCTTCCAATCTTTATCAAGCAGAGCACCTCCATGACCCTGTTTAAGGGGACCCTGGATGACTGGATGGGAAACCATAAATTTGTGCCAGGGATTGCCCCGGCCTCTATCATGGACATTGGTAGTCCTTGCTAGAAAAACCTTGGGCATATACAATATCTCTCATCTAGTATTATATGGGGATTTAACGGCTAGGCTTGTAAAGATCCTCAGGTCAACAGCTTAGTAACATCCTATGAACCAAATTTGTTCAAATGCGTTTAGTCAAAATCCCTTTTCAGAGGAGGACCGGGTAGAAAAGCGAAAACAATTCATGCCAGTGATTCCCTTTTGCTGTTGACTGTTTTCTGATTAAGACTGAGATGGAAATCATAGTGGCAGAGGTAGAAAAAGAATTCCAAACTCAGTATGATTACCTTCCAGTGAGTATAAGAATAAACAATGGACAAGGAAAAACAAATGGACAGCAATGAAAATAGAATAAAGTAATATGGAGGACAGTGAAACAAAAGGTACAATTGTGAAAGTAAACTTACCATAACAGTAGATGTTTGAATGATCACTGCTGCAGTAGCCTAAGCTATATGGGTTATATCCTGCAAGGATATAAAAGCCAGCTAGCTTCCAAAGGTCCAGGGCTCCTTCCATGCACCCAAACAGCTCAAGCTGAGCTGACTAAAAAGACAGGGTTGTGCCCCAAGCCTTTCAGAGCTTTTAATGGCAACAGAAAGGAGGAGGGTGAGCCCTGAAAGGCAATGCTAGGAACAACAAAATATAAAAGTCAAAGCAAAAACAACACAACAAGAAACAAGGGGGATGGAGAGGAGGAGCAGCTACTGCAGCAGTGATCATTCGAACATCTACTCTTATAGTAAGTTTCTTAACACAACTGTCCTATGTTTATGTTCTCCATTTTGATCACTACTGCAGTAACCTAAGTTATATGGGTATATAACTCCAGCATACACATCTTGGGAAGTGGAGGTGGAAAAGGGTCCAGAAGTCCCAAGACAATGGTCCTAGCAAAGCCTGATCTAGACCTACAGACCAAATCAAGATTATAGTGCTTTGTAAAAGTATGTACAGAGGACAGGGTTGTTGCTTCTAGAATACATCTAGAATCCAGCACCTTCCAAAAAGCCACAGATGAAGCCAAGGCCCTGGTACAGTGTGATCCTGCCTGGAATCATTTTGTTCTGATGAATGTAACAAAAGGTAATAGCCCTGGACAACCATTTGGAAATAGTCTTGTTTTGACACAGGTTGTCTCTTCCTTTTACCATCACAATAAATGAATGACTGATCTGAAGTTCAGAAAGATTAAGTTCTGTTAAGGCAGTACCTGAGTTGTCTGTGTGAATACAGATTATTTTTCCCCCTGATAGGTTCAGTGGTAATTACTAGGCTAGATGCTCTGGAAGGAAGTTTTTTAAGCCTAGACAATTTTCCCATCAAAAGTGAGAATCAAACCCTGCACTTTTTGCCTGTGAAGTACACACTTCAACCACTATGCCAACCCAAATCCTACTGGAGGAGTCTTTTTTTATTGGTGAATGCTATGCTAATTGACTTGAAGACCTATTTTATCCCTAGTCAATAACCTAAGGTCATAATCAAACCCTATACCTTGTGTCCACAAGGTGAAGACATTAACCATTATGACAATCCAAGTTTCATTTTTAGGTTATGGAAAGAAAATAGGCAGGTGGATAATTTGGCATAAAGTAAATGCAGATACTACTTTAGGTATAAAAGAAGGATTAGTTCCCAAAGAAACCCTGTCCCCATTGAAAATGTATGGTTGACTCACCACACAGGCTTGCAACTCAGATACTTTTCCTGCAAATGTCAGAGCAATCAGTAAAACTGTTTTCCATGTTAAGAACCTCAATTAAGCCAGATTAGCTGGTTTAAATGGAGCATGTTAACTTCCCTAACACAAAATTAAGATCCCAAGGAGATGACACCAGTTTTCTTAAGCAAAACACCTTTCAAAAACATTTTAACATGAGAATGCTTTGGAAGAGGAGGATCCATGGGCAGACATGCTGAAATGGCCGATAAATGAACCTTGATGGAAAACTAAGACCGACCACAGGACAGTAAATCATACAAATACTGTAAAAAAAACAGACAGGAACTAGCCCTGAGTGGGTGCTGGTTATATTGTTGGGAAAACATAGAAAACTGTTTCCGTTTGCTAATAAGTTATTTTCTAGAAGCAGACTTTCTTGTCTCCATTAGTACCTGTTGCACATCCTTAGTAAACAGGTCCCTAAAGGGAATAAAGACCTCATCATCCAGCCAGTCTACTGAAGCTGATAAAGGTCAGGGTGCACTGAACACCTCCGATCTTGTATGAGAAGATTCACTCTGTGAGGAAGCTTGTGCTAACAGTTCCTGGCTATTTCCAAAAGAAGGGAGAACCACTGTTGCCTGGGGCAGAAGGGAGTCACCACAGTAATCTTGCGTGATTCCTTCTGAATCTTCAGAAGTACCCTGGATAACAGTGGAAAGGGTGGAAAAGCATATAAAACACACCTCTCCATGGAAAGGAAAAGGTATCTGTCTTCCAGTCCACCTTGCATGGAGTCCTGGAGCAGAATCTTAACAGCTGATTGTTCGGACAGGAGGCAAATAGGTCTACTCGAGGAACTCCCCACAGATGGATCATATATTGGAAGAACCCTGATCTAGTTTTACTTTGTGAGGGTCTGCTCTTGTCCTGCTCAGCTTATCTGCCACACAGTTTTGCTAAACAATTTTGTTCTGATGGAATGCAGGATGCCTGTATATTTAGACTGTGCTATGAAGCTATATCCCAAGCTAACATGGCTAGTCTGCAAAGGAGGTATGACTTTGTTCTCCCCTGCATGTTGATATGCTATACAGGCAAGGGAGCCCACAGGATTTTTTGCAAGGGGGGTGCAAACCCAGAGACCCCCACACACACACAGCCCCCCCCCATGCAGCCATTCCAGTGTCCCATTAATTCTCCCTAGTTGCCATAAACACTGTTCAAAACCGTCAGTGTGCATACTGTTTTATGCTTTACTTCTACAATGATGACAGATATTTGGATTTAATTTACAAACCTTATAGCACAAACACTGACAGACATTTGCTAAACAAAGCAATAGTCTTACAATGAAAACAGACTTGGCATTAAAACTTGTTTACCTTTGAAATTTACATTCAGTGAAACAGCACTGAAATCCACATTCAAAGAAAATGGATGAAAATCCCTTAGTGATGAGGTGTGCCACATAGAAGGATTTTTTGACTGTTGTGGCAATGTGGTTATCGAAGGTGAGACCACTGTCCACCTGTGTCCCTAAGTCTCTTATCACACTTTCAGTGTTTAGTGTACTGCCACCTATGTGGTAATTCACAAGTACATGTTTTTTCCCAAAGGGGATAACTTTTAGTTATGTACTCACCATAACTTTAGATGTTTGGGATCCATCTCGCCTACATTCTGTACTGATGGGCTCGGAGCCGATCCCTCGGCTCCGACTCGGCACGCTATGCTATAGAGCAAGGCCTCTTATTGGCTGAGCTACTTCTTATCCCAGGATACACCACCACTAATCCCCCAGATCTTGTTTGTCCGCATTCATGCACACATGCACAACTTATTTATATAACATTGTTAGATGTTTCAAGATGAAACAACAGGATTCGGATCTTCTGATATCCTCAGATCTCCAAGGAAGGGGGAAGGAGGGTGGGTTATTAGGAATGTAGGCGAGATGGATCCCAAACATCTAAAGTTATGGTGAGTACATAACTAAAAGATGTTATGTGATCCTATCTCGCCTACATTCTGTACTGATGGGACAGCATCCCTAGCACCTGATTCCTGGGTGGTTCACTGGAAAACACTCCTGAGCACTGTGGAACCAAATGAAGCTCGTCCTCTAGATGCCACATCCAATTTGTAGTGGGAAATGAAAGTGTGCGGGGAAGACCATGTAGCCGCAGCACAAATGTCACTAATGGCAAGCTTAGAATGAAATGCTATCGAAGTAGCCATAGCCCTTGTAGAATGAGCTTTGACAGAGGTGGTAAGCTCTTTGTTAGAATAAGAATAAGCTTGAGTAATACAGTCCCTGATCCATTTGGCAATAGTGACCTTTGTGACAGCTTTGCCCAATTTATTGTCTGCAAAGGATACAAACAACTGATCTGTTTTCCTTGTTTGTTTGGTCCTGTCTAAATAAAAGCAACTGCCTGTGGACATCTAGTGTGTGGAATATGAATTCCGCTTTGTTAGAATATTTTGGAAAAAGACTGGAAGTTCTAACGATTGTTGTAAGCAGAAACTGGAACAAACTTTAGGGACAAAGGAAGGATTTGGCCTGAGAGATACTCTGTCTTTGTGAAAAACCAAGTACGGGGGTTTTACTGACAAAGCTTGAAGCTCTGAAACTCTTCTGGTAGAAGTAATCGCCACCAGAAAAGCAGTCTTCCATGACAGAAATTTTAGATCACATGTAGCTGCCGGTTCAAAGGGGGAGGAAGTTAAGGCACGTAACACCACATCGAGATCCCATGGAGGTGCAGGATGAGAAATCGGAGGTCTTAATAGAGCAGCACCTTTCAAGAAGGTCTTACACAATCTGTTGCTCATTAAAGGTGGGTTTATAGATTCGTGAAAATTGGAAATCGCTGCCAATTGAACCCTGATGGTAGAGACTGAAGAGCCTTGATTGAAAAGAGAAGTTAAAAATTTTAGTACTTCTGCCACGGGAATAGAGATGGGATCCAGGCCCCGGAGTTGAGCCCAAATAGCAAATCTTTTCCATTTGCTAGAATACAGTTTCTTAGTAGCAGACTTATGGGCCGAAGATAATATGTGTACAACCTCTGGATCCAATGTATGACTCCTGACTATAGTCGGAAGAGGAGGAGCCAAGCCGTCAATTTTAAGGTGTGTAGGGACTGGTGGAATAGTCCCGACTGATGAACCAAAAGGTCTGGGATCTGATCCAGGAACCATGGACCTTCCAGAGCATATTTCCGAAGATAGGGAAACCATACTTGACGAGGCCAGTAAGGAGCAACTAAGATCATTTTGCTCCCCAAGAGAGATGCCTTTTGGATCACCCTGGGAAGGAGAGGAACTGGGGGGAAGGCATAAAGCAAGCCGGTGGGCCAAGGATGGGCTAGTGCGTCCATGGGGCTCTTCCCCGGAGCCGGGGTTAGGGAGAAGAATTTTTTGCACTTCGCATTTAGTGGAGTCGCGAAGAGGTCGCAACACGGAACTCCCCATCTGCTGAAAATCTGACTTGCAACTGTCATGTTCAGAGACCATTCGTGAGAAGAGAGGATGGTTCTGCTCAGTCTGTCGGCTATCACATTGGACTTGCCCGGGATATGAGTAGCCACTAGAAAGCGTTCGGTCGAGACTGCCCATTCCCAGACTCTCATGGCCTCTCTGCAAAGAGGATAGGATCTGGTCCCTCCCTGTTTGTTCAGATACCAGACAACTGAACGGCAATAACGCCCTGAGGGAGGTAATCGTGAAGGGCTTGGAGGGACAGAAGCACCGCCCTCATTTCTAGGATGTTGATATGAAGTAGGGTCTCTTCTGGGTGCCATTTGCCTTGGACTGACCTGCCCAGGGAATGCCCCCCCCCACCCCATCTGGGAGGCGTCCGTGTTCAAAGTGGCCGCAGGAGGAGGTGGAACAAAGGGTCGTTCCTGATCCAAATTGGAGGGCACTAGCCACCAGCGAAGGTCCCGTTTGCATGTTTCCGTGATCCATATGAGGTGACAGAGGGAGTTCCTGAAAGGACCACTGAGCTGAAAGAAGCCACTGGAGAATTCTCATGTGCAACCTTGCCAAGGGGACTAGAAGAACCGTGGTGGACATGGATCTCAATAGCTGCAGGACCATTCTGGCTGGGGCTTTGGACCTGGGAAGTAAGGCTCGAACTTGAGTCTGTATGGTTTGTATTCTGTCTGTAGGTAGATAGACCCGCATTTGGTTTGAGTCTATCTCTACCCCTATGAATCTTATTCGTTGAGATGGCAGCAACACAGACTTTGGCCAATTGAAGGTGATTCCAAGGGAGTTGCCCAGTGATATAGTGGCTTGTAGGCTCTGCAGTAGTAGATGCTTGGAGGTGGCAGTTAGGAGCCAGTCGTCTAGATACGGAAACACCTGGAATCCTAGACTTCTCAGGTGAGCAGTCACAACTGCCAAGCACTTGGTGAACACCCTGGGGGCTGTGGTGAGACCAAAGGGCAGCGCGCGGAACTGAAAATGACTGCCTCCTAGGCTGAAGCGCAGATGTCTCCTGGACGCTTGATGTACCATGATATGGTAATAAGCGTCCTTGAGATCTATGGAGCACATCCAAACACCTTTCTCCAGCAATGGGAGAATGGTTTGTAGGGTGACCATTCGGAACTTGGACTTTCTGACTGAACGGTTTAGAATGCTGAGGTCCAAAATGGGCCTCAAGTCCCCGGTCTTTTTTGGCACCAAAAAGAATCTTGAGTAAGTCCCTAATCCGATCTGGTCTGCGGGGACCGGTTGGATGACTCCTTTTTGCAGCAGCTTTGAAACTTCTGAGGCTGCAGTATCCCGTTGACTGGGTGGCGGGTCCGGGATTTTTTTGGACTGAGGTGGGGAGTGAGAGAAAGGGATGGTGTAACCTCCGGCGATAATTCGAAACACCCATCGGTCCTGAGTGATACCTTCCCAGGCTTTCAGGTGCTTCGAAAAACGACCCCCGACTGGCTCCGGAGCTGCACAGTCGGGCAATCCCTCAGGGACTGTGAAAGGCTGAAGAGCCACGAAAGGACTCACGGTCTCCAGTGTTGTGAGGGCCTCTGCCGCCTCTGGGACGGCGTCTTCCGGAAGAATTTCCCTCTCCCCTGCCTCTGGAAGGGGGATCATCCTGCTGAGAGGGGTAAGGCTTCTGAGATCTACAGAACCACATTTTCCCTTCTCTTTTAGCCTTGGGATACGGCCGAAAGGGAGTGGAAAATCGTGCCCCTACGGCATTCAGAGTCTTACCCTCCTGTTCGCAGCGGGTCAGTGTGTCCTTTACCTTGGGTCCAAACAGGGAGGACCCATCAAAGGGGGCATCGGCAAAGGAAGACTTAAAGGCCTCCGCAAAATGACACAGGTGGAGCCAGGCTTGTCTCCGTAGAGCAATGCCTGTACCCGCCGCTCTACTCGCCCCTTCGGCCGCATAAGAAATGAGCCTCATGGACGAGTTTGAAATGGACGACAATGTAGCCAGCTGAGAGCCAACCGTCTGGGCCAGCTCCTCAGGCAGGTTACCCAAGAGGGTAATCGGAAAGCTCTTTAATCAGATCCCTCTGAAATCTAGTAAAGTGCGTAAGGTAGTTCAAGGACCTTAATGTAAAGGCCGCTGAACTTAGGGTGCGCTTTCCGTACCGATCCATGCTCCTAGACTCCTTATTAGGAGGATGGACGGACGTCGAAGCCTCTGCTACATCTTGCTGGGTAGCAGATGCCACCACCAAAGCATCTACAGCCACACCTTTGGTTAGAAACTCTTTTCAGGGGTGCCGAGAGGAACTTATTCGGACGAGCAGGCACCAGTTCCACAGAGTCTGGGTGTTCCCACGCCCTTCGACAGATCAAATCCAAGAGCTCGTCGAAGGGCGGAGACACCCAGGAGGCGGAGGGCTGAGCCCCGAAGGCCTTAAGGAACACCGACATCAGCAGAAGGGGGTTTGGACTGCCAGCCACCTCGTTGTTTAAGGGCTTCCAGGATGTCTGCAAAAGAGACATCATCCGAGGACGACTTAGGGGACCCCTCTGCATCATCGAGATCAGTGTCTGATGTAAGAGACTCATCAGGGGAGTCAACGTGCTTCCTCTTGCACGATCTTTTCCTGGGGGGTTCTTCCGAAGAGGCTTCAGAAGGACCTCCAGGAGGGGGGGAAACCCCAGTGGGGGTAACCTCAGGCCCCGGGGCTCCGCTGTCTAAGGACAGGGGGACTGCCAAAGACCCAGTCTCGGTATGCAGGGAAGGAGCTGGGGAGACCGTGGAGGTAGCCAAAGATGATTTGGCTAACGCACTCCTCATAGCCCTGAAGGCGGGACCACCAGAATCCTGGGAGGGTCCCACCTCCGTGGCCACGACAGTAGATGGCACTCCCGCCGACGCACCAAGAGGGAGACTTGGGACCGAAAACATCAATCCCGACGCATCCCCCCCGGGGCCGAAGGAAGAAGTCCGTGTACTGAACTCCGACCCAAGAGCCGGAGTTGGAGTAAGGGTCAGGCCCGACCCTAAAACCTCCACCGGTTCCACCAGCACCGGCTCCAACGGTGCCGAGGCTGTTGGAGGAGGAACCATAGTAGGGAGGTGGACCATCGGCTCCGAAGCCGAATGGGCTGGAGCCGAAACTAGCTTTTGGAACACCGGAGACTGGAAGAGTCTAAGGAGCACCCTGTCGATGTCCGAATCAGACATCTTGGATGATCTGGACGATATCGATCAGGTCCGAACCGATTTCTCCATCGGCTCCAAAGGACTAGAGGACCAGCTCCGAATGGATTCTACCACTATCGGCTCTGAGAGAGATCTCAAGGCAATTTCCCTCGGTGCCGATAAGGACTTCGGCTCGAAGGGAAGAGTCTGAGCGGTAACCCTCATCGGCTCCAATATCAGTGGAGCCGATGAAGGTGACCGCCTCGATGCCCCAGTCCTCGGCTCCGTAACCAGAGGGTCGAGGCTGGAGGCATCGAGGCAGACCGTTCCGCCCTCGGCTCTGAAGTCCGTGGAGCCGATGGAGAAGTCTGCCTAGGTTTTTTGGCAGTCGGTTCCGACTGACTGGTCGAAGCCGACGCTTTCTTCTTTTTTGAAGGAGAGGGAGACGAAGATAAAGCTTCCTCGAAGGATGGCTTGATTAACCCCTTAAGGATTAATTTGTTTTTCCTCTCCTGGAGGACCCTTGATGAGAAGGCGTGACACACGCTACATGATTCTTGTAGGTGCTTGGCGCCTAAGCAGTAAACGCATGAGGAGTGGTCGTCCGTTATGGACATCTTAAAACCACACCTCATGCATTTTTTAAACCCGGAGGGTTTATGTTCTTTGGACATGACTAAAGAAACAGTTATCTAAGATAACACGAAAACTAGCTACAGTTCAAAATATAAAGTTTTTTTTTTTTTTTTTTTTTTTTTTTTTACACAATAACAAGTGCACAAGAAAAAACACAGAAAGAAAGGGTCAAGACCCTCTAACTAAAACGGGTACTTGACCCACTAATAAACGCTAGCCACAAATAACGCTAGAATAGCAAAAGGGGAAGGCCCCTCTAACTAAAACGGGAAACCTTCCCTTAACAAAAAATAACAACTTTCTCAACCAAATCAGCAAATACACACACGTATCACAAGAATAGCTGTTAAAACAGCTTTTGGGTTGAAAACTAGGAAATTCCTGACAGGAAAAGTCTAAATAAATTAGTACTTAGCCCAGCCAAGTTGAGACCACGTCTTAGCTTGTAAGCGGCAAACGAGATCTGGGGGATTAGTGGTGGTGCATCCTGGGATAAGAAGTAGCTCAGCCAATAAGAGGCCTCGCTCTATAGCATAGCGTGCCGAGTCGGAGCCAAGGGATCGGCTCCGAGCCCATCAGTACAGAATGTAGGCGAGATAGGATCACATAACATCTATACATTTCTTGGCATTGAGCTTGAGACAATGGCTCTGGCACCAAGCATCTGTTTCTGTAAGGCTCTTTTGTAGAATATCCACATAATTTGGGGATTCAATAATAGCTCCCAGTTTGCAGTCATCTGCGAAGTTTGTTAGCCAGAGTCCCTTAGTGTTGGCCTGTACTTCAGAAATGTAGATGAAAGGTTTTCCTGAATTCATTTTGGAACCTTCTTACCATTTCTATTCTTAAGTGGCTGTTTATCTGTATTTTACTGAGACTGTTTATTCCTTTTTTTTTGTGTGTTAAAAAAAATTGGAATTGGAGATATAAAAGGGTCTATATTATATGCTCGAACTTTTAAAACTTCGATGCTCATATAATCGACCCTATATGAGAAAAGTTTTAAAACTTCGAACATATAAAAAAAATAAATAAAAACAAAAACTACCCTAATGTTCTGAGAGCAGGGGGGCAACCTCCCCTGCAGCCCTCCCACTACTTAAATATACCAACTCCGAGACTGCACTACAGTGAAGTAAAGGGAAATATTCCCTACGGCGATCTCACTTCACTGTAGTACGATTTCAGAATTGGTATATTTAAGTAGCGGGGGGGTGTGGGGGTGCAGGGAGCTTGCCCCCCTGCTCAGAGCGTTCGGTAGATTGGTTTTGGTTTTATTTTATTTTTGTTATATGTTTGAAGTTTTAAAATTTCACGAAGAAAAAACCACATGTGGAGAAAACAGCAAATACACCAACACGAACAAAAAAACACCTCCAAGCCAATAACTAGTCCCCGCCACTCACGAAGGTATATAAGGTGCATAAATGGTTACCATCACTCAAGGCAATCTTTTCACCACACTTTATTAAATAAATAAAATCCACATCAATCCATAGCAAAAAAGGTCAAGTGCTTTCGTCAAATAGACTTCCTCTGAGGAAGTCTATCTGATGAAAGTGCTTGACCTTTTTGCTATGGATTGATGTGGATTCTATTTATTTAATAAAGTGTGGTGAAAAGATTGCCTTGAGTGGTGGTAACCATTTATATACCTTTGTGAGTGGCGGGGACTAGTTATTGGCTTTGAGGTGTTTTTTTGTTCGTGTTAGTTTTAAAACTTCGCTTATATTGAGTCGATTATATCAGCATCGATGTTTTATAATTTCAATCATATAATATAGACCCATATAAAATAACTTGGAAAATCTGGAAAAAAAAGGCTGAAAAATCTTAGAGATTCCCTGGATCAGCTTGCCCTTTCATCACACTTTCTGATTACCTCTGCAGCAGAGGGGCCAAACACTAAATCTCTATCCAAGGAAAGAATTTACAGTCTCATTTTTATAATCTGGGTGGTTCTGAGAATGCAGCTATAAAAGCTTCCTCAAAACATTACCAGTGGCCATAGCTCTGGAAAATGTATCAGACACGTACACAGATTGTAAACAATTAGTAGTGAACCATGCAATACAAGAAACTACGTCACTTAAAGCAGATTTTTCCTCACAAGAAGAAACTGCAGATAAAACATTCCTCAAACTTTCTCAATTTGCCAGGAACAAATTTTAACATATGAGCATAACAATTAAAAATTCTGAAAATCAAAGTTGCTGAAGTATACACATTTTACCCATAGCCATCAATAGTTCTTCCATCCTTATCAGAAAGAGTAGGATTGGAATTAAGTGGTTAGTAGCAGTGAGATCAACTAAAGCTATAACTCATGGGTCAGGTTTAGGAATGGTGTATAAAAATTTAAAAGACTGAGGACCTTTATACATCCTATCTGCCTTTTTAGGGGCAAGCTGGCTGACTATCAGGAAAACTGCAGGTGGTAAGACACACATCCTGTACAGCAGACAGGACAGAAGGAATGAGTGTAGGTTCTGGAAAATCCTTCTGTAACAACTTATTGTATTTTCAGAGGTACTGAGAAACTTCAGTGTTTTCCAAATGAGAACCCTGGTGCATTCTAGCAATAGTCTCAGAAAAAAGGAAACCCCCACAAACTTCGAGTCCAAACTGGCCACATTTGCTAGAGATCAAAAGGCCTTCTTCACATATGTCTGTAACCTCAAAGGTAGCACCCAGATATGTTCAGAACTGGACGTCAAGCACACCACATATACAAATGCTTTAAGGTATAGCAAACTTGCTGGCTGATAGATTCAGCAAAAATTTCACCCCTCTGTCCCCCCATCAGTAAATCAGTACATTCCCAGCACCTGCCCCTTCCCCTTATATCTAGGGATCACGTCATCACTGCTCTTTCAAAGGCAAAAAATACAGCCTCCATGGGACCCGATAACATCCCAGGCTGCATCCTACATGAACTCAGGCTGGAACTTGCAGCATCATTAGGCACCCTATTCAATCAAAGCCCGAGTACAGGCTTTGTCCCAGCTGAGTGGAGGAAAGCCACTGCCATCCACCGATCCTGGAAGTTATAGAACCATCAGCCTAACTAGCCTGAACTGCAAGGCCATGAAACAGATTATCATGGACATTAACAAGGACATTGGCAATCTCCAAATACTTGATCCCACACAGTTTGGCTTCGTCATGGGGAGGTCATGTCTGTTAATTTTGGTCAACTTTTTTGAGACAATCACCAAAGCCATGGATGAGGGGGAAGATGGTGCACACTGGCTACCTTGACCTGGTCAAAGCCTTCAACACTATTCCCCACTTGGGCATAATAGATAAACTCTCTCAACTAGGCATCAGTCCGTATGCTACCAGATGAGTAGCTAACTGGCTCACTGATGGAACCCACCTAATTAACCAGGGTTCGATCTTGGGGCCACTGTTATTTGGGATATACTTTTCTGAGGTGCAAGCCAAAACCAGTGGGCTATGGCTGACCAAGTTTGCAGATGACTGCAAGCTGGGTGCTGTCATCAATTCCCCTAGTGAGGTGGACATCCTCCAAGATGGTCTCACCCAAACAAATGACTGGTGTCTGAGACATGGCCTCAAGCTGAATACAAAAAAATGCATCATCAGCCCCTTTGGAGAGAGTGGCATCCCCACAAATTATCACATTAATAACAAACTCCTAAGCACACAATCAGTCATGAGGGATTTGGGCACCCAGACTGATAGCAACCTGACTTTTGACCACTATGTTGCTTCCATTGTATGGAAAGCTTTCTACATGGCTCACCTCATAAGTAAGGGTATCTCATCCAGGGACAAGGAGGTCATAACATCCCAGTATTCTTCCCTTATAAGGTCCATTATTGAGTATAATGCCCCATTTGGCATGTACCTCTCAAAGCGCATTCAGTAGCTGGAGAGACCACAAAGGTTCCTCACCAGAAGAATCCAGGGCCTCAAAAATCTACCATACACAGATAGGCTAAAAGGCCTATCCCTCTACTCAGTTTCATACAGACTCCTCAGAGGTGACCTCTGTCAGGCATACAAGGCAATCTCATACCCCGCCTTGATGGGACTGCTGCATATCTGCAAGTTAAGCTCCACTCGAGTAACCCTCACATGCTGCCTCAATCTAGTCTGTGACATCAATAGGACTTGTTGGCGGGACAGATCTGTGTCCCAGAGACTTCTCCATCTGTGGAACAGACTCCTTCTCCATGTCAAGAAGAGTACCTCTTTACCCCTTTTAAGCACAACCTGGATAACTGGATGGGAAATAGAAAATACATCCCTGGGATTCCACCAGTGTCTTTGCTGAACAGGGGCATCAGGTGCTGATTTGTCTAAACATAGGCTAAACTCTTGGCTAGGCTTATAAGGGCCTCAGGGCCAATAGCCTAGTAACTTCCTATGAAAGAAATCAGCAGCTGAGCTCTACTCTGACTCCGAATCAGAAATCTATTCAGCCCCGAATCTTCCTTTTCAGATTCAGAATCTTGAATCTCTTCAGGAAGGATGGAATTCCTCTTTCTTTTACCAGAATCTACTTTATAAGAAAGATCAATAGCCTGAATTAAAATCCTGAGCCAGACCCAATAAACTACTCCTATCCAAAGAAAAATTGAGAAGTAGATCATACATGCTTGGTTTTCGGTTTAATTTTTGACAGGAGAAATGAGGACAACTGTGTTGCTAATGGCAGAAGTAGCTTCCCCCAGGGATGGGGACAGCATTCTGACAAAACAGTGAAACCTTCCCTTTTCCCTCTCCAGGAGCACTAAGAGAGGATCCTCTTTGCCCACTGAGGGGACCCCAACAGCCACAGAGGACGTGGCTAACCTCCCATCCATAGTGGCTTATAGGTGCTACAACAGGGTGATCCGGAGTAAAAGTTCAGTGGTCTGGGGTACAACAAATGGCCACAGCAGAGTCACCCACCAGCGGCTGAGGCAAAGTGATAGCCTGTTGTGGTGGCAAAGACTGTTTGCTTATTTTTTTTTCTTATTGTGGCTAGAAGAAGGACTGACTGTGGGACCAGTACTCTATTCAATGGTTAAGCCAAAAAATGGTAACTCTTTCCCAGGGATTATAAGCAGCATTTGCCAGTAAACACTACCAATCCAATACAGTTACTTTTTTGACAGAAAAACACAGTAAAAAGGCATTTTCCAGTTCTCCGTAATTAAATTTCTAATCAGTCCCATGATCAGGCTTAGCAGGCTCACGTCAGATGACACAACATTTTTAAAAGAGTTAGAAATTCTAATAGGCTTTTTTCTAAAAAGAGGGTATGAGTTGAGATGGCTTAAAATAATTGAAAATTAAGCTGTTCTTTTGAGAAATACGAAGGTAGGACCTATATTAAAAAGTAATAGTAATTCTACACATTTAAATGTTATGAATTGCAGTACCACAGAAGAACAGATGGTAGTGCAATATAATTGTTGTTTCCCTTTGCCAATTTCGAATGAAATGGGACTGATTAGAAATTTAATTATTGAGAACTGGAAAATATTGTTCGGAAATATAGATTTGGTTAAAGTTATTGGCCCTTGTCCTAGCTTTACTTACAAGAAAGTTTGTAACATAAAAAGTATCTTGGAAAGTGGAAATAAAGGGTCAGACACTAATAAGAAGCAAATTGTGTCTAAAAAGGGAACTTTTGCATGTCACAATTGTAGACAATGTAGATTTGTCAGTAATTCATCTTCTATTTATTTTAAACATATAAATAGAACAGTTTGGACAAATAGCTTTTTTGACTGTAATAGTAGCATGTTAGTGTACGTGGCATAGTGCCTTACATGCACAAGTTTTTACATAGGTAAAACCATAAGATGTTTTAAAAGAAGAATATATGAACATCAGTTGGCTATAAAAAATGGAGATGAAAAAAATGCATTAGCAAGACATGCAAAAGAATGTAAATCTTTTAAGAAATTTACAAGTTCTGTTCTTGATAATACAGATAAAGAATTTTCTGTTGATGTTAAGACCAGATTAGAATGTAAGGAAAGTACTTGGCAGATTAGGCTGGGGGGTGACATTAAACCAGGTTTAAATGAAGTAGTTAATTTAAAGTGCTTTTTACAATTAATGTAGTTCCTACATATGTTTATTTTTAGAACTCATGATAGGAAATTTATAATGCTAATTATATATACAGATATATGTTCAGGTATTATTATTATTTTTATACATATATAGATCCTTTTATAAAAGATAAAAATGTGTGTATTATAATTTTTATCATTGTCTTTTTAAATATTAATTGATTTGAAACATGTGACTGTTTAATGAGTTATAAAATGACGTTGGATGGGGTAGATGATCATTCTGATGAAGTTCACGATCATTAAAGTGGATGAAAGCTAAGGACAAAGTGTTTTGTGCTTTTCTGACGTCAAGCGATTATGGTAGTTTTGATATTGTCAGAACACTTTTGTTAACAAGAAATTTCTCTGTGTATATTTATTGATATGTTTACAAAAATATGAAAGCATATGCTTAATTGTATAAATAGCAATTTCTATGGGCAGTTATATCTTCTCTTTCTGTCCATATCCCTGCTGGACTTATCGCACTCTTTACTCTCTGGCATCATAAGTGTGGTCGGTTCATGTCAGTGGGTATCCTGCTAATGGGAGTCATTGGACCACTTACTGCTGGAATCCTGATAAGTGCAGCTATTGCTGGAGTTTACAGAGCTGCAGGAAAAACAATGATACCTTTTCGAAGCACTTGTTTTGGGAGTTGGACAGACATTTTTTGCGGTCCTTATTTCTTTTTTGCGAATGTTGACTACACTATAGCATTTGGTTTTTGGCATACTAAGCTGAGAACAGGAGGCATCCTCAGAAACAGCAAATAACACCGAATATCTCTCTCAAGATGTGCAACTTAACAGTGCAAATATGAAAGGCAGTATTCTTCTGTAACATCTAAGGTTTCAACTGATGAAATGTAGCAGTTTGTAAGTCACTTGTTTTATGAAGTATTAAATACTTATGGAAATATTGTTTATTTTCATAACTACTAAAAAAAAAAAAAAAAAAAAAACTTGCAATATCTCAGGTATAGTGTGATATAAATGGACAATGAATGAATTTTCCTGTCGCCACCATGCAATAGCACATCATACCCTTCAATAAAGTATAGGGTTCTCAATTATGAAAATATAAGCATAAATATGAACTGACAGTGATTAATTTCTCTACTGCAGAGCATCCTAGATTAACAATCTTAGAGTCATTTTGTTAATAACTCCGTGTCCTTTCTAATACTACCTGTTATTAGCTGGAAAGCCATTTAGTTAAAGAAACCAGAGCCAGAAAAGTTCTGGACACCACAAGGAGTGATGTGTGTGAACTGGAAGTATAGTAAAAGGCACTGGCTTGAATAAGCAAATCTAAAATATCTGTTTACCTCCATTTTCTTGACACTGTTTGTTTATTTTTCCAAAACTGGATACAGAATCCCTTAGAAAATCTTGAAAAGGAGTCCTGAAATAATTTACAGACTCCTTTTGAATATCTCTGCAGCAAAGGGTCCAAAAACTAAATCTCTATCCAAAGGAGAATTTAAAATCTCATTTTTATCATCATCTGGGAGGTTCTGTGAATGCAGCCAGGAAAAATCTTCTCAACACAGTACCAGTGGCCATAGCCTTGGAAGAAGTAGCAACTGTGTCATATGCACAAGAGTAGTGACTTGTACAACAGAAGAAACTAAATTATTTAAAGCAGTGTTTTCCTTAGAAGGAACTGAAGATAAAACATTTGTCATACTCCATAACTAGCCAGAGCAAACCTTAACATATCAGCCTGACAATTCAAAATTCTGAAAAATCAAAGCTGAAGAAGCATACACTCTTTTTCCATACTTATAATCTTCCCATCCTTATCAGAGAGTAGGATTGGAATCCAGAAAAATTATGCACTTGCCATAACATTATTTATTTATTTACATTTGTTGACCGAGAAAGTCAGACTGGACACAGGTCCTTTTTCAGCGGAGGCCCAGGGAGAAAAGCTCCATAATAGAAACAATTAAAAATTAATTGCAAGTTACAAGAAGTATAGGTAGGTTTTGTTTAACAATAGTAGTAAACAGTTATAGTTCAAAAAGAAATTATTTAGTTAAATGGTACAACACTTATATCCTTGGTGCCATAAAGACCAACAAGTATTTTAATAGCTGAACTAGCAGCTATTACCCATGAATAACAGTGGCTAAGATTACAGCTGAGATAGAGGTTTACAAGCAATGTATTTGGCTGCAATCCGAGGTAGTTAGAGGGGTGGAAGAAAGGGATTAGAGAGGTTGAGGTAGAGAGGTCTGTTACAGGGGCATGTCCAGTGCTCTTTTAGATGAGATTTTAGAGCAGCTTTGACGTTAGTATGTGATGACACAGATGTTATAGTGTGAGGAAGGGTATTCCATAATTTTGCTATGGAGTAGGAAAAGAGAGCTTCTCCAGCAGTGTTCCTGGTTTTAGTTACCTGTAATTGATTTTTGTTGCTGGAACATAGTGGTCTAGTGGTATGATAGGGTTGGAGTAGATTTTGGAGAGAGGGGACTTTTAGAGGATGATTTAGTAGTTTGTGGGTGAGTGAGAGTTGGTACCATTGAAGGAGGTGAGGGAGTTCTAGCCAGCCTAGTTCAGTAAGTGAGGTGCAGTGGTGGCTATGGTAGTTTGCACCAGTGGCAAACCTTGCTATTGTGTTGTAGCAAGCTTCGAGTTTACCTAACTCACTTTGCCTTAGGTTGGTAAATACTGGAGAGGTGTAGAATAGCTACAGGTGGAGATAAGGTGGCTATTTGCAACAGAAATCTTGGCTGTTTTGGTGAGGAATTGCTTATTTCTGTATAAAGCTCCTAGTTTTTTGTGTACTTTTTTATGGTTAACGAGATGTGGATGTCAAATGTGAGGTTATTGTCAATTTCAACTCCAAGTAGTTTGGTGTGGTCTGTTGGGGGGATAATGGTATTGTCATTGGCTTTAATATTAAACTGGTGGGTTGGAAGATGAGGAGCTTTGTTTTGTTTGAGTCAAGTATTAGTTGTGCATCTGAAAGCCAAGTTTCAACTGAGGAAAATTATAAAAATTTATACCGGTCTTGTCCATTTTCATTCTTTCTCAACTGATGGGGTTTCAGATCTGATTCAGACACTTTTTCCAGCTCCTCGGATCCAACACTTGAGCTTCTCCCTTTACCCATAATGCCCCACCAGCCTAAACATACCTCAGATCAAGTTTGATGCCCTTAGTATATAATGAATAATACTGTAAGAGAAAAAAGGTATAGGTTAAAAGAATAGAACTGGAGCTCAATGAACAATAGTTCCTACAATGATACCCATTAGGTCTCTCTAGGAGCAAAAGGGAGGAGGATTAGGAGGGCAGGAAGTTGAGGAAGAATGAAAATGGCTAACACAGATATAAGAAGTACATAGCTTTTTTTATTTGATGTCATTTTCATTCATTCCTCAACTGATGGGACATAGTACCCAGGTAGATGAACCTTGGGTGGCCCTCATGGAAGGATATTTCAGAGTACTGCGGAGCCAAAAGCAGCTCTGTTCCTCGAAACCAAATCCAATTTGTAATGCGCGATAAAGGTATGAGCACTTGACCAAGTGCCATCTATGGAAGCTCTTGACGAAAATGCTGAGGATACAGTCATAGACCTTGTGGAATGATCTCTAGGAGTCTTGGCAAGGACAACCCTCTTTTACTATACACAAGAAATCAGTTAACCATTTGGCTACAGTAACTTTAGAAATGATATGCCCGATCTGTTAGGTGAGAAGGATACAAAACTGGTCAGTCTTCAAGACATCTTTGGTCCGATGGAAATAAAACTGAAGTTGTGTATGCATATCCAAAAGATGGAGCATATAATCTCCCTTATTTGAAAAATTTGAAAAGAAAACTGGGAAGTTAATGACTTGGCTGATATTAGATTCAGAAGCTACCTTAGGCAAAAAAGATGGGTTGGTCCATAAGGAAACCCCATCTTTGTGGAAAAATCGGGTAAGGAGGCTTGGAGGAGAGAGCCTGGAGTTGAGATAATCATCTAGCTGATGTAACAGCAACTATAAAAATGGTTTTACAGTACAAAAACGTAAGGTCTGACTGGGCTGAAGGTTCAAAGAGGCTTTGGGTAAGACCTTGAAGCAGGACAGTTAAATCCCAAGGAGAAGTAGGATCCTTTGCTGAAGGTGTAAGCAAAAATGCTCCTTTGAGAAAAACTGCATAATCTAGAAGAAACTAAGGAAGAATTATTTTCACCTAGATGGAAGTCTGAAATGGCAGCCAACTGATCCTCAATAGAAAAACTATCCCCTTCATTGACAATTGAAGCTAAAAACTCAAGTACAGCTGCTATAGGGACAGAAACCAAATCTCTTTCATTTACTTCTGTACATCTTTCTGTCAGAAACCTTCTGAGATGATGATAAAATATGATAGACCAGGAAACAAAGCCTGGGCTGTCTAGCAATTAGTGGAACTGCAGAAACCATGTGGTTAGTTTAAGACCGTTATATCTGGATCAGTCATACCTGTCGGGTGAGATGGAAGGTCTGGATTGGGATCCAGTATCCTGAGCAGATGTAGAACATGAGGCCAGAGGAAAGGAAACAAATTTGACGAGGCCAAAAAGGTGCAATGAGGATAATGGTCTTCTTCAACTGGTACGCTTTTGTAGAAATTTGGGGATTACAAGTAATGTGGGGGGTAAAGCATATAGGAGACCGGAGGGACAGTCATGGACTACAGCATCTCTTGTTATCTCCCCCTTTGGAGGGACCAGGGCAAAGAACCCGTTGCACTTATTGTTGAGGGAGAAGCAAAATGATCACAGCAGGGTTGACCCCATCGACAGAAAACTCTCTCCACCATTCTGACATTGAGAGACCACTTGTAAGGTATCAGAATGGACCTGCTTAGCTTGTCTGCAACCATGATGGGTTTCCCCGGTATGTGCATTGCTATAAGGAAGTGACCAAAAGAGATCACCCACTGCCTCACTCTCGTTGCTTCTTGACATAGCAAGTAAGATCTACTTCCTCCTGGTTTGTTGATGTACCAGACTCCATATGAATAGCAGTCATCCCGGAAGGAGAGTGTCTTGAAAGGCCTGCAACACTCAGAGGACTGCTTATTTTCAGGACAATGATATGCATATCTTGGTCTCTTCTGGGAACCACATACCTTGGACTGCCCTTCCCAAGTAGTGCCCCCATACCAGTTCGAGGCATCTGTGGTCACTGTGGCTGTGGGCAGGTGAAGAAGAAATGGACAGCCTTGGGTAACTTTACTTGAATAAAGCCACCAAAGAAGATATTTTTTATAAGATTGTGTGATTTTCACTGGAGCGAAAAAGGCTGCTGAAGAATAGACCACTGTATGGATAGAATGCATTGCAGGATACACATGTGAAACCTGGCTAAAGGGGCTAGGGTGATAGCTGCTGCCATGGATCCCAAGGCTTGTAATGTTAGTCATGCTGGAAGAGAAGTATGTGAGATCACTTTCTTGACCAGGGATCTGAGGGCCAGGATTCATGTTGGAAGAAGAGAGGCTATCTGAGCGAGTGCCCAAATGCACACCTATGAACTCCAGACTCTGTAGGTGAGTTGTGATTTTCTGTAATTGACAATGATGCCTAGGTAAAGACAACTGCAACAAGCAGTTCCTTGCCTATAGAAGTAGACGCCTAGATGTGGCAGTTACTAGTCAGTCATCTAGATACAGGAAAACTCTGAATCCCTGCAGTCTCAGGTGACCTGCTACCACCGCTATGCATTTGGTGGAAACCCTAGGGGCTGTGGTGAGGCCAAAGGGCACTGCTCTGAACTGGCAATGACTGGCTCCCAAGCTGGAAGCGCAGATATATTCTGCAGCTCCTATTCAATTTGATATGATAGTACATATCCTGTAGTTCTAACACACATCTAATCGTCCTTTCACAGTACTGGCAAAATGGACTGAACCGTGACCATCTAGAACCTTAAATAGTTCATATTTTGGTTTAGTGTGCTGAGATCCAGGATAGGTCTCAAGTTCC
The DNA here is from genome assembly GCF_019279795.1 of Protopterus annectens. NCBI lineage: Eukaryota > Metazoa > Chordata > Ceratodontiformes > Protopteridae > Protopterus > Protopterus annectens. The sequence goes on along the minus strand of NC_056741.1, from coordinate 1,645,052,112 downwards.
ATGTCTTCTTTGGCACTTAGAAGAATCTTGAGTAGGTTCCGGATCTTATCTGGTCTGGGGGGACCTTTTGAATGTCTCTTTTTCTGAACAACTTTTCTATTTCTAATGCTGCGGTCTCCCTCTGATTGAGTGGAACATGAGGGATTCTATTCATTCTTGCAGGGGGAGTTTGGGAAAATGGTATGATATAACCTCTGGATATAACTCTGCACCCAGTAATCTTTTGTGATGAATACCAAGGCTTTTTGGTACACAGACAAACGCCCACTGAGAGACTACAGAGGGTAACAGTTGGGCAACTTTTCAGGAACAGTGGTAGGGTTTTGTCTGAGAAAGAATCCTGGAAACCCCGGTTCTGCAGGCCACCTCTGCCACACGGTTGGTATCTTTCATTAGAGTTCCCCCTTCTGCTTCTGTGAGAAATATCTTCTCATGAGTCTTGGAATGGATCTTGGGATTTGCAGAACCACATCTTTCTACCTCCTCCATGATTCCAGGAAAGAGGTCTTTGAGGAGTAGAAAAAGAGATCCCCATGGCAGACAGGGTCTTTCCTTCTTGTTCATTTCTAAAGAGCATTTCTTTTACTTTTGGTCTAAATAGAGAAAATCCATCAGAAGGAGCACTGAAGAATAAAGACTTGAAGGGCTCTGAAAAATCTCAAAGCCACATTCAGCCAGGCATGTCTCCTAATGGCCATGCCTTAACTGGCCACCTGTGAGGCATCCTCTGCAGTGTGGGATATCAACCTCACAGATGCATTACCTACTGACTGAAGTGTGGCCAGTTGAGAAGAGACTCTATTATGGTCCGCTGTAGACATGGAGTCAGAAAGAGATTTGGCGAGATCTTTAGCCAAATCTCTTTGCAATCTTTTGAAATATGCCAAGTAATTCAACGACCACCCAGCAAAGGTCATTGAAGCATAAACATGCTTACTGAACCTGAACAAGGTTCTGGACTCCTTGTTAAGGGGATGGACAGAAGAGCTCTGCAAGCAATTTCTTAGTGGGTAAAAAATGAAGAAAAACAGTCGCAACACTTCGCTGGAAACTGAAAACTGTTTTAATGACAGAGTAGCAAATCGACCAACAAAGTACAGTTTTGTACCTACCATAAATGTAGATGTCTGATAGGTATGCATCTGCAGTCATCACATATGGGTTGTCCTGCCTCAGGCAGCCCTTGATCGGCGGATTCCAAAGTCTGGGTCGGCGTCGCTGTCGCCCCTTCCCCGACGTCAGAGCGCCTGGGGTATAAAAGTGTCAGCCGACGCCATCTTCCTCAGTGTTTCTTGCCCCAGATGCCAGGTGCCCTCAAAGGAAGGCTAAATTTGGATAAATGCAATAAATTCCAAACATGCACAGAAATACATATATATATATATATATATATATATATATATATATATATATATATATATATATATATAAAACAAATACACCATAATAGACGGTAAACCTGACTGCAGATGCATACCTATCGGACATCTACATTTATGGTAGGTACAAAACTGTACTATGTCCTTAAAGGATGCATCTGCAGTCATCACATATGGGTAGAATACCATAGCCAATCTGGGGGTGGAGGATCTATGTAAAGGATGGTGTAGCTAAAATGCCCTGCAGGACTGCCATAGCAAAGCCTGCTCTGGATCTGGAATATAAAGGTAAATTGTAATGCTTGGAAAATGTATGCACGGAGCTCCATGTAGCAGCTTCTTAAATGTCCTTGGTAGCCACCCCTCTTAAGAAGGCTGTGGAGGTGGCTGTGGCTCTGGTGGAATGAGGTCTAATGTTAGCTGGCACAGTTTTTCCATGGAAGGAATAACAGAAACTAATGCAATTCCCTATCCATTTTGAAATTGTCTGTTTGGAAGTTGCTTTTCCTTGTGCACCAGCAGCATATGCTACCAACAGCTGGTCAGTTTTTCTGTAGCTTTTCGTTCTGTCCAAGTAGTAGCACAACTGTCTGTGTATGTCCAGAGTGTGCAGAAGTTTCTCCCCTTTGTTTTGTGGATTTGGAAAGAAGGTAGGCAGGTGAATAGCTTGGTTTAATGAGACCCTGGATACCACCTTTGGCATAAATGAAGGATTGGTTCTCAATGAGACTCTGTCCTGATGAAAAATAAGAAATGGCTGTACTGACATGAGGGCCTGTAACTCAGATACTCTTCTTGCTGAGGTTATGGCCAGAAGGAAGGCGGTCTTTCAAGACAGGAACTGTAGTTCTGCAGATGCTGCTGATTCAAAGGGAGGCAGTTTTTCCAACACGAAGTTAAGGTCCCAAGTAGGAACTGGAGGTTTCCTTGGAGGATTGATGTTTTTAAATCCTCTTAGAAACTGTCTTAGGAGAGGATGAGAAAAAACAGGTGGATCAGTATTGTACTCTGCTGAAATTGCTGAAGCATGAATTTTAATGGAAGAGTAAGACAGGCCATTGTGGAGCATTTCTGCCAAGTATTCCAGGATATGTGGCATGTTCATCACTGTCGCATCTAGGCCCTTTGTGGTGTTCCAAATGTGAAATCTTTTCCATTTCGCTGAATATGCCTTTCTTGTGGAAGGCCTGCGAGCTTCCATGATGATATCCTTCACTCTCTTGGATAGCTTATCCTGAGGAGGAGTCAAGGTATTTTCCAGGCTGTTAGTCGCAAGGTTTTCAGGTTGGAATGCAGAGTTTTGTAATTGTGCTGTGTCAGGAGAAGTGGCCATTGAGGAAGAGGCCATGGTTTCGTGTGTGACATGCTCTTTAACAGTGGGTACCAGTGCTGTCTTGGCCAGTCCGGAGCTATCAGAATCACTTTTGGCTGCTCTGTCCTGATCTTCAGTAAGACCTTGGTCATTAATGGAAGAGGTGGAAATGCATAAACTGTTAGGGTTCTCCAGCTGAAAGATAGAAGCCCACTTTCCATGCTTGTGGGTGGTATGTCCTTGAGCAGAATTTCTTCAGCTGATGATTGTGGGGGGAGGCAAAAAGATCGATGTCTGGCCTTCCCCATGATTGTGTTATCTGTAGGAAGATGTCTGGGTGCAACATCCATTCGTGTGCATCCATGATATTTCTGCTTAAGCTGTCCGCCAGTATATTGTCTTTTCCTGACACAAACTGGGATTGCAGGTCTATATTGAGTTTCAAGGAAAGTTCCCATAGATTCATTGCCAGTCTGCAAAGAGGGTCGGAATGGGTGCCTCCTTGCTTGTTTATGTACCACATAACTGTGGTGTTGTCTGTCCTTATTAGCAGGTGGCCTTGATGCAGAAAGAGTTTGAAGGCCTCGATTGCATGTATCACTGCCAGCATTTCCTTTTGGTTTATGTGCATGCGTAGCTCCTTTTGTGACCATAGTCCTTGAATATATCTGCCCTCCATGTGTGCTCCCCAACCGTGGTCTGAAGCGTCCGTTGTAATAGTTTGGCTAGCTATTGGCTTGCTGAAGGGCAGACCCCTGTTTGATTGGCTTGCTTGAGCCCACCACAGAAATTCCTTTTGGAGACATGGCATGAGTGGGATCAAAGTTTCTAAGCTGTGGCTGTGCTGAGTCCATAAACTCCTTAGGTACCATTGTAGTTTCCTCATATGCAGCCTTGCTTGGGGAATGAGAAGAATGCAAGATGCCATGTAACCCAGGGCCTGCAGGATTTTCCTTGCAGTCAGCTGAGTTTGTCTTGTCAGATTCTTGAAGTAATCCGGCAGTTGTCTTTGTTTTTCTTCTGTGAGAAAAGCCATTTGGGTGGTTGTGTCTACATCCGCACCCAGAAAAGTTATTCTTTGGGATGGAACAAGTCTTGATTTGTGAAAGTTGACTGTATATCCCAATGCCTGCAGTAGGTGGATGGCATAATTCAAGTCCTTTACCAAAGTTTGTTGGCTGTCCGCTTGTATAAGGCAGTCGTCCAGATATGGGTATATTTGAATCCCCTGAAGTCTGCAGTGTGCAATTACTGATGCCAGGCATTTCGTGAATACTCTGGGCGCAGCAGATAAGCCAAAGGGCAATGCTGAGAATTGATAATGCTCTGAGCCTGCAAGAAATCTGAGGTGTCTTCTGCAACTTTGTCTGATAGGGACATGCAGGTATGCCTCCTTGAGGTCTAGAGTCACCAGCCAAGACCCCTTGCCCAGCATGGGAAGGAGTTGCTGTAGAGTCAGCATTTTGAATTTTGGCACAATGAGATAAGTATTCAGTGCGGACAAGTCGAGAATAAGCCTCCACTGATTTTCTTTTCTTGGAACAAGGAAAAGTCTGGAATAAAATCCTTGGCCTTGTTCTGAAAGAGGAACCTTTTCTATAGCTTTCATTTGCATTAAGTTGGAGATTTGTTTCAAAGCCTCTGCCCTTTGATTTGGTGGCAGGTCTGGCATGCCTTTTCTTTTTGGCAATGTGTGAAAATGGAACCTGTATCCCCTGTCTATTATTTGCAGTGTCCATTTGTCTCTTGTAATAGTGTGCCAATTGTCTGAGAATAAAGAAAGCTTTCCGCCCAAAGGTGCTTCTAACTGAGCCCTGGTTGGCGGAATCAAAGCAAAGTCATTGAGTCTGTCCTTGTGCAGCAGTTGTAGGTCCTGCACTACCTCTCTGGTTGGGAGGCTGCCATTGACGCCCTCTGTAGGAGCCTCTAGCTTGCCCTCTACCTCTGGCATGCCTGTTCTTGCCTCTCTGAAATCTTTCTGTGTCCGGAAAGGACCAATTCTTGGCAGGCCAATTTCTGCTGAATCTTGGTGGTTGGACTTGTAGAAAATCTTTAACTGTTTGTACAGATTTTGCCTTTTTCTCAACCTTCTTTAAGACCTCCTGAGCAATGGAGCCAAATAACTTTTGCTTTTCCATGGGAGCATCCAGAAGCTTAGCTTTAACATGGTCTGGCAGAGATTGTTCCTTCAGCCAAGCATGCCTACGTATGACTGCACCTGTCATAGCTGACCTACATGAAGCTTCCAATGCATCATAACCACATTGTAAGAAATGGTTACTAACCTGCTGGGAGTTATGTACCAGATCCTGTAGTGATTTGCGATCTAGGGGTTCAGGTGAAGACAGTTTCTTATGCAATTCATCTAACAAATACTCTTGGTACTGTATCATATGAAATTGACAATTTAATGCCCTCATAGAAAGAGTAGCAGAAGTATGCACTTTTTTACCCCATCTCTCTAAAGCCCTGGACTCCCTTTCAGAGGGGAGTGGATTTTTAGAGGTGGCAGCCGCAACCCCTTTAGGGCCCTGGGAAATAGTTTCTGGATCAGCAGAGTGGGCCTTGTAAAGAAAATGATGCGAGTCCGGGACCCTGTAGTACCTATCGGGTTTGACAGGGGCCGGGAGAAGAGTGTCAGGGGTTATGCTAGACTCAGAGTACACATCATCAATGACATTCAAAACAGGAGGAATAGCCAAAGGTCTATGCTGAGGTAAATGCAGAAAAGTTCTTAATCTTTTCCTGGAATCAGAAAATTCCTGGCCCTGCCATTTGAAATGCTCTCTCATAGTGTGAAGGGTCTCACCGAAGGATAGCTCTTCAGGAGGGGAGGCCAAGGGGATGGATTCCTCTGCATCAGAATCCTCGTAGGCCGAAAAAGCCTCCTCCTGGTAGTTCGAGAGAGCAGATCCATCAGAGGCCTCCTCTGAGGAGTGGGGATCAGAGGGCTCAACCCTGGGCCTTTTGTCTAGAGGAGGTTGAAAGCCCCTGTCCGGATGAGGTTGAGATCTCCTAATCAAGGAAATAAGGTCCTCTGCTAAAGTAAGAATCTGTGAACTTGTAGAGGGTCCCTGAGGAATAACCCTGGGAGGCATAGCTTTTGTATGTTTAGCAACTTTAGCCCTGGTGAATGCCTTTATGGACATGGATGCAGGAGGCCTAGCTGCACCACGTGCTGGAGTAGTTTTGTCTAGAGGAATGGTGTCGGAAGTTTCCAAAACACCAGTTTCTGAAGGAAATTCAATAACCGACTCAGCAGGGGCCTCCGGGGCCGAGGCTGTCGGTTGAGCGGTTTCGGGTGTCGGAAGTACCAAGGACTCGGTTTCAGCCGAGACCGAGACACTCGCGGAAGGCCTGGCCGTGGTTTCAGCCGAAACCGCGGCCAGCGTGTGTCGGTCCTTGTCCTTCCGTTTCTTTATTAAATGTGAAGTCAGAGTCTCCGACGGCATTTTGTATGTAAAACTAGCCCCAAAAAATTCCTCTGCGAACTCTGCCCGACGTCTAAGAGTGCGTCGGTTGAAGGAAGCACAGGCTGAACAGGCCGAGACATCGTGGTCTGGGCCTAGGCAGGGGAGGCAGTAAGAGTGGAAATCCTTATGAGGTATTTGTTTTCCACAAGTTAAACAATTATTAACTTTATCTGACATCAGCTGAGGCAAGAAAGAGTCCCCAACGGGGTACTTAGCTTTTGAAGTCTTCGGTCGCTGAATTACAGGAGCTGGCCGACCGGCACTTGCGAACTGCTTCTGCTTTGGGCACCACGCGGCAAGAAAGACTGGGGAAGATGGCGTCGGCTGACGCTTTTATACCCCAGGTGCTCTGACGTCGGGGAAGGGGCGACGTCAGCCGACGCCGGACCCAGACTTTGGAATCCAGCCGACCGAAGGGCTGCCTGAGGCAGGACAACCCATATGTGATGACTGCAGATGCATCCTTGAAGGACATCTAAGCGTTTTCACCCTGGACTTCACTGGCATTATCAGAGTTGTAAAAAAAGCCAAGCATAAAAGCTTAAGTACCCTCACATGTGAAATAAACAACCAATCACATTCTTCATACAATTAATGCAAGACACTAACTAGTTTAACTAGTTAAAGACATATCACTAAAAGTCAAGATTTTAAAACGAGAACGGTCATAGAAATAGTAAAAAACATAGTGAATACAATTTAAAATACATTTTAAACAGAACAAAAGCCTAAGCCCAAATATAAATACAATTACCTAACAAAGTTTATAATTCCAAAAGTGGAACATAAAAAATAGTGATATTAATTCAAATTAAACAAGCCCTTTGTTTCAAAATAGGGGTCAGTGATATACTGTCATTAAGTCCTGGTGAAACATTGGCATTTAACCTCATCCGCCATTTACTTTCCCTTGCTGCTACTTCTAATTTAATGTCACCACCCCTCTCATTTTGTTGAACCTTGTCAATTACAAAAAGATGAACATTTTAAAGTTCACACACTTGTTACTGTGAACAAAAAGAGCATTATGTGAATCCCTATTCTTTACTGCCCTTAAATGTTCACTAATTCTATCTCTTAAACTGCGCACAGTTTTTCCAACATAAAAAAATGTACAAGACACACAGGTAGCCAGATAGACTAACATGGTCATGTTGCAGTTGCATTTCCCCGGGTATCTAACAGAGTAATCATAATTTCCTACCGTGACATATGGCTTGTCATTAATAAACTTACAAAATTTACAGGCACCACATTTCATCATAAAGGAATGATACCCAGGTTTTGAGTTGGTTTTAAATGAGAAGTTATGTACCTACCATAACGTTCCATGTTAGTTGTCTTCTCTCGCCTTCTTTCTTGCTGGATGGGTTCGGAGCCGATCCTCGGCTCCGACTCGGCCACTTGCTAAAGCTCGAGAGCTAATTTTACCGGCTCGAGGCAACCCTATATCCCATAATGCAAGGTGATGACTACCCAGATCTCGTTTGGTAGCTAAGGAAATTATGCAATATATTCCTCCAAATGGAGAGGAGGAGGAAGAGGTAATACTAATATAATCCCCCGAAAAAGACCAACCTGATCTAGTGACACTAGTAAGCTGATTAGCTGGAAAATTGGATCAAGACTCTTCAAGGAAGAGAAACAGTCTTCTCGGTCTGACCAGGCTAGGGGGGATGGTGGGCGGGATGCAAGAAAGAAGGCGAGAGAAGACAACTAACATGGAACGTTATGGTAGGTACATAACTTCTCAATGTTAAGTTGTCAATCTCGCCTTCATTCTTGCTGGATGGGACCGCGTCCCTAGCACCTCTACCCTGGGTGGCTCAATGGAACAGACTCTTGAGAACGGTGGAACCAAAATTTGCTCTGTCTCTGGAGGCCAAGTCTAATTTGTAATGTGAAACAAAGGTATGAGGAGAGGCCCATGTGGCTGCTGCACAAATAGTGTCTATTGGAAGTCTAGCTTGAAAAGCTGTAGATGTAGCTAGTGCTCTGGTAGAATGGGCTTTTGGCCTATAAATCAACTCTTTAGAATGGGCTTTTGGCCTATAAATCAACTCTTTACCTCTGAGCTGATAAATGCATGTAATCACAGAAGACAGCCATCTAGGTAGGGTTACCTTGGATACTGGAAGGCCTTTCCTGTTCTCTGCATAGGATAAAAACAGTTGATCAGATTTCCTAAAAAGTTTGGTTCTGTCCAGATAATATCTGAGTTGGCGGTGAACATCGAGATAATGTAGTTTTGGTTCCGCTCTATTAGAATAATTTGAAAAAAAAACTGGAAGATCAATAGATTGGTTTAAGTTTGTCTGCGATGCCACTTTGGGTAAGAAAGACGGATTAGTCCTTAGAGAAACTCTGTCTTTGTGCAAGATTAAGTAGGGAGGATGAATGCAGAGGGCATGAAGCTCAGATACTCTCCTGGCAGAAGTAATGGCGACTAGAAAGAGTGTCTTCCAAGAAAGAAATTTCAATGAACAGGTAGCCGCAGGTTAGAAAGGGGGAAGAATCAAGGATGTTAAAATTAAATTTAGATCCCACTGTGGTGGGGGGGTCTCTAATCGGCGTTTAAGTAAAAATATACCTCTAAGAAATGCCTTGCAAAGTTTATGTGACATGATGTTGTGGTCCAGCAAGCCGATATGAAAATTTGAAATGGCTGCCAGCTGAACTTTTACTGTGGAGGAAGAAGATCCTGAATGAAAAATCTCGGCTAGGAAGTCCAAGACCGAATGAATCGGAGCAGTAAAGGGATCTATGTTCCTAGCTTTTGCCCAGAAGGAGAAACATTGCCATTTACTAGTGTAAATCCTTCTGGTGGAAGATTTAAGGGAAGCTACTATGATATCCCGGACGGGATTAGAAATCATAGGAAGCCTGGCTAGGGATGGAAGTGGAGCAACCAAGCAGTGAGGTTGAGAGAAGGTATGGATTGGTGCAGCTGCCCCGACTGGTGGGTCAGATCATCTGGAACCGGGTCCAGATGCCATGGCTGTACCAAAAGATAACGATGTAGGAATGGAAACCATATCTGTCGAGGCCAATAAGAGGCAATGAGAATCATCTTGGCTCTCAAGGCGGTTGCTTTCTGAATTACTTGTGGTATTAAAGGGAAAGGAGGAAAGGCATAGAGAAGTCCCCGGGGCCAATCTTGGATTAGAGCATCTCTGGGGGGATGGCCTGGAAGGGGAAAGAGAGAGAAGTCGTCGGGGCATTTGCTGTTTTGAGGGGTAGCAAAAAGATCGCAGCAAGGAAGGCCCCACTTTTGAAAAATCTCTTCCATCACAGATTGTTTGAGAGACCACTCGTGAGGCATGAGAATAGCTCTGCTCAACCTGTCCGCTATGATGTTGGATTTCCCGGGGATATGCGTTGCTATCAGAAACCTCTGAGAAGAGATTGCCCACTGCCAAAGTCTGAGTGCCTCTCGACATAGTGGATAGGACTTGGTTCCGCCCTGTTTGTTGATATACCACACCACGGACATATTGTCCGTTTGGACTGCAATAGTTCCCAGGGGAAGAGAGTCATGGAGGGCTTGCAACATTAAAAGCACTGCTCTCATCTCCAGGACATTTATGTGCAGGTGGCATTCGAAAGGTTGCCAAGTGCCATGGACCATCCTGCCCTGATAATGCCCCCCCCACCCGATCAGGGAGGCGTCAGATGTAACCGTGGCGACCGGGGCGGGAGGAACAAAGGGTCTGCCCTGATGGACTTGAGGGGACCATATCCACCAGGCCAGATGCCTTTTGCAAATTGGAGTTATTATGATCCTGAGACGCATGGGAAGTCGTTGAAAGGACCATTAGGCGAACAGCATCCATTGTAGGAGACGCATGTAAAAGCAGGCAAGGGGAAGTGTTATGGCTGCCGACATAAGACCCAATACTTTCAGAGCAAATATGGCCTGAATTTTGTCGCTGTGAAGAATCACATGGATGTGGTTTTGAATATCCAAGATCCTTTGGTCTGTTAACTTTGCTGAAAGTTGTACGGTGTCCAATTTGGTGCCTATAAACCATACTGCTTACATCTCTAGCTCACCTTTCTCTAATAACTCCCTCTCTATAGCACACCTTAATATTCGTAGCATCAACAACAAAATCACACAACTCCATGCTATAATTGACTTCTATGCCTTCGATATCCTCTGTCTCACTGAAACCTGGCTTAAACCAGGTATAAAAGACAACAAAATCACTCCACCTGGCTATAGCACCTTAAGGCAAGATCGTCCTAACAAAAAGAGAGGAGGAGTAGCTTTACTTTACAAATCCCAACTACGGGTGTCCTTAATGGACTCCCTACCTCCCTCTCTAGGTAATGCTGAAATACTCTGTACCAAACTCCAACTAAACAAAAACAAAGCCATCTACATAATATGTTCCTACATCCCTCCAGGCAATAACTTAAACACACTTGAAAATATTCTCAGTTGGGTCTCCTGCAACTTCCCTCAAGAAACTATAATCTTAGGTGACTTTAATATTGATTGGAACTCCTGCATCTCTCCCAAACCTACCATTCACCTCAATCTCTTCAACTTTCAACAAACTATTAACTCCCCAACTAGAATTGACAAAACAACCAATAAACAAGCAATCCTGGATTGGATATTGATTAATAATAATCCCCATTCTTATAAGACTGGAATACTCCCAGACAATATTAGTGACCATCTCCTTACCTATATCACTAAACAAAAAGATAATACTCTCAAACAAGCTATTTACTGTACTGTACGCAACAAAAAAAAATTTTACCTGTCCTCTTTCCTTAATGACCTCAAGGCATGCAACTGGTCAACTCTAAAACACCTCCCACTTGAAGAAGCAGTTGCCTATTTCAATAACACTTTCCTACAAATTCTACAGCAGCATGCCCCTGCTCGATTAATTAGAATAAGCTCCAAAGCTGCCCCTTGGCTTTCCAAAACAACCAAACAAACTATGCTAGATAGAAATAAAATTTGGACTAAATGGAGAACCACTAAAAACCCTGCTGACCTTCTAAACTTCAAACACCATAGAAACACTACAAAAAAACTCACCCATCTTGATAAAAAAAAATATTACCTTCAATATCAACAAAACCAAAATTACAACCCCAAAAAATTCTGGTCAGGAATCAATAAACTACTACATCCAGGGAATACCAAAACTCCCACACCTGCTACCTTAGCTCAAACTCCACCCAACATAATAGCCGATACCTTTAACAACTTCTTCTCTGAAACAGTCACCTCTCTAGCAAACACCATGACTCCCCCCCCTTCCCCTCAAAACACCTCTCCTCAAAATAACACCCCCACCTTAAATTTAGCACAGTCTCCACATCCCACATACGTAAGTTACTCTCTAAACTTAAACCTTGCACCCCTTCAGCCGACAAACTTCCAGCTGAATACCTACAACTAGCAGCATCAGAACTAGCTTACCCAGTCTCGATCTTAATTAACAGAACAATAACCAAATCTACTATCCCATCCTGCTGGAAAGTCTCCTATATTATTCCCCTCCATAAAGGAGGTAACTCTAATGAACTTTCTAACTACCGACCTATAGCCCTACTTTCTCCTCTATCTAAAATCATGGAACGTTGTATTCACCATCAACTCCTAAATCATCTCTTGCAAAATAGCCTACTAGTAGACTCGCAACATGGTTTTAGGCCCCACCATAGTACTTCCACCGCCCTTCTCTCCTTCACCGACACAATAAACAGAAATCGCAACAACAACCTTTTCTCCTCTGCCCTATTCCTAGACCTCTCAAAAGCCTTTGATATGGTTAACCATCAACTACTCCTAGATACATTGACATCACTATCACTTGACTCTTCAGCAGTACAATGGTTTGACTCATATTTGAATGATAGAAAACAAGCTGTCCTCTGGGACAGCCATATATCCTCCCAGCTCCCAGTCACTATCGGTGTTCCTCAAGGATCCATCTTAGGTCCCCTCCTCTTCTCTACATTTATAAATAACCTGGCTACTTCGCTCCCAACATCCACTTGTATTCAGTATGCAGATGATTCAACTCTCATCTGTTCTGCTTCATCTTCAGGAGAACTCCACTCTTCCACCCAGAAACTCTTTACTACGGCAGAAAAATGGTTCCAACATATCTGTCTCCTCCTTAATCCCAAAAAAAACAAATTACTACTCTTTACACCAACACTTAAATCTGCCCCAATCTCATTTTCCATTACATCTGGCAATGGCACTATCATCAATCCTGACTGTTCCACTAAACTCCTAGGCGTTACTATAGACAATCAACTGAGTTTTGACTGTCACACTGATCTAACCATCAAGGCTGTTAATAAAAAGATAGGTGCCCTTTATAGACTTAAGCCCTTTCTTACTGCAGCTACCCGAGTGTCTCTAGCCCAAACTCATCTCCTAGCTACACTACTGTATGCCTCCCCCTCATTTATTAACATTTCAAAAGCTAACCACCAGAAACTAGCCACAGCCTACCATAGTATTGCCAGGTTTGCCACTGGTTCCCCATATCGAACTCACCATTGTCATAATCTCAAAAATCTTAACTGGCTAGAACTACAGAATCAAATTCTCCTACAGCAATTACTCATCACTTATAAAATTCTCCATTACCCCTCTAATACACCCATACTTAATAACCTTATCGCCCCATACAAAAATCTTACTTCCCTTCGCTCAGCCAACAAACTTCTAGTAGCTACTCTCAAATCCTACAACAAAGCAGGTGACTCCTTATTTGCCAATACTGTTGGATCTCACTGGAATAAACTCCGCAAAGAACTAACCACTTTAGGCTCATCCCACCTTTTCAAAAAACAAATGAGGAAACATTTGCAATCTCACTGGCTATGCCCCTGCTCAGATCCTGACTGAGCTTAAGAAACAATCACTCTCTCCCGCACCCTACATTGCTCTTCTACCTACCCTACTTCACTACTTCTTTCCCTCCAAGAAGTAGACCTAGCAACCCACCAGCCTGTTTATTTACTCCTACCTACCTCTTTTTATGTTACCCACCACTATCTCTGTAACCTGTCTTCTCTCCATGTATCTAACCCAGTTCCAAACTTCCTGTGTGCAAATCTCTATCCTAAAAGTAGTGCTCATCACAATATCTCTGCTACTAACTGGCTTTTATGTCTAAATTTTTACAAACTCTCTACCTGTTCCTATTTTTCTCCCTTCTTCATTCTTTTTTTAGCAGTCTTTCTATAGTAAATATTTAAATTATAATGATTCCGTACTGTTGTTTATTTCTTGTTTAAATTGCCTTTGCATTACTATTCTATATATCAATTTTTCCCTTAGTTGCCTGCATGCTTTTTATTTACTTGTTATTTACTTGCTATTTGTTAGTCACTTAGTTTATTAGTGGAGCTTTTCTCCTCGGGCCTCTGCTGAAAATGGACATGTATCCAGCCAGACTAGCCCGGTCAACAAATGTAAAATAAATAAATAAATAAAATATAAAGGTAATAGATTGACAGGGCGACAAGGCAGATTTTTAGAAATTTATAGAAATCCCTAGCCCTCTGCAAATGTGAATGGTGTAATCTCTGGCTTGGTGAAGTTGATGCCTGGTGGAGGCAGCGAGGAGCCAGTCGTCTAGATATGGAAACACCTGGAATCCTTGACGTCTCAGGTGAGCCGTAACCGCTGCCATACATTTGGTGAACACTCTGGGGGCTGTAGTGAGTCCAAATGGCAGGGCTCTGAATTGGAAGTGACTGGTCCCCAGCCGAAAGCGGAGAAACCTTCTGGAGCGCCTGTGAATTTTTATGTGATAGTACGCACCCTGAAGGTCTACCGAGCACATCCAATTGTCCTTGCCCAGAAAGGGTAGAATGGACTGAAGCGTGACCATCCAGAATCTTGTTTTCTTTACAAACTTGTTTAGTTTGCTGAGATCTAATATTGGTCTCCAGTCCCCTGTCTTTTTTGGTACTAAAAAGAAACTTGAGTAGATTCCGGATCCTACTTGGTCTGCTGGGACTGGCTGGATGGCTCTTTTTGCTAGCAGTTTTGATATCTCTGCTACTGCTAGTTCCCTTAGACCAGGTGGAATGTCTGGAAGGGTTCCCTTTTTCTGAACTGGGGTTTGAATAAAGGGAATTTTGTAACCCTCGGATATGATCGACTGTACCCATTTTTCTTGAGTAAGGGAAAGCCAGGCTTTTGGGTACAGCGATAATCTTCCCCCGACTGCCTCCGAAGGTGGACAATCGGGCAACATCTCAGGGATGCTGGAAGGATTTGTCAGAGAGGCTCCCTGCTACCCTGATTCTGCGGACCCCCTCTGCCCCTAGGGTGGCGTCTGTTGTTGTTACCCCCTCTGCCTCTGGGGGTAAACTGACCTCGTGCGTCAGGCGTGACTCCTTGAGATTTGCGGAACCACATTTTCCCTCCCTTCTGACCTTTTGGGTAAGGTCTTGAAGGGGTGGAGAAACGGACTCCTACGGCAGAAAGAGTCTTGCCATCTTGTTCGCATCTAGTCAAGGTGTCTTTCACTTGAGGTCCGAACAAGGTCGAACCATCAAAAGGAGAATTTGTGAAGGACGCCTTGAAGGGATCTGCAAAATTACAAAGCCGCATCCAGGATTGACGTCTTAAAGCCACTCCTCTACTCGCTCCATCGGCTGCATAAGAAATGAGCCGCATGGAGGAGTTAACAATGGAGTTTAGGATTCCTAGCTGTGAGTTAATTTTATCCTGGGACCCAACAGCTGACGGATCCTGTAAAACTTCTCCCAACTCTTTAAGAACATCTCTTTGAAGGCGGGTGAAGTGACACAAGTAGTTCAGCAACCGCATGGCAAAGGTCGCTTAAGAAAAAAATCCGCTTGCCGTACCTATCCATAGTCCTGGAATCCTTGTTAGGAGGATGGACAGGTACTGAAGGATCAGCTAGTTCCTTCTTGGTGGCTGCAGCCACCACCATGGCATCAACCGGGACACCTTTTGTCAAATATTGCCTATCAGGTGGGACTGTGATGAATTTAGAAGGCCTCCGAGCAATGGGTTCCACCGAATCCGGGGCCATCCATGCCTTCCAAGCCACCACGTCCATAAGAGGGTTGAAAGGTGGAGACACCCAGGAGGTGGAGGGTTGAGACCCGAATGCCTCCAGGTACACCGACTCGTCCTCGGAAGGATTAAGGGAAGGCCAGTTCCCCCTCTGCTTAAGGAGTTCAAGGATGTCTGAGAGAGAGACATCCTCAGAGGGGGACCTTGGGGATCCCTCCGACTCATCCAAGTCAGTATCAGATGTAATAGACTCAGGGGAGTCTAGATGTTTCCTCTTACATGTCCTCTTACGCGGGGGTTCACCTGACAGGTCAGGAGAAGCCTCGGAAGAGGAAGATATTCCCAGTGGGGAAACCTGAGGCATTGGATCTCTGGGTCCAGGAGCAAGAGAGTGGGAAGAGACGTCAACAGGCACTGTAGTGGGAGGAGCTGATGGAACTGACCATTGACTACGCCCTGGGGCTAGTACCTCCTCATCACCTCGAAGGCTCCCCTGTCAGAGAGGCCAGAAAGCTCCCGCTCCGAAGAGATCGGAACCCCAGGCCGCACCGACAGATACGGCTCAGAGGCTGATGTCGGGGCTGAGCTCACCAGCGCCGAAGCTCCGAGAGGGAGAACGGGGTCGGACAAAGGTCCGATGCCACCTGCCCCCTCGGAGCCGATGAGAGAGACCAGACGCCCAGATCCCTCCAATGAAGGCATCAAGGGGGAGATCGTAGCAGAGGACGACGGAGCCGAAGGGGGGGGGGTGGTATCGGCTCCGAAGTCACAACAGTCACGGCTCCGAGGAGCTCCGGCTCCGAGCTCTGTAAGAGAGTCGAAGGAGGAATGTGAGGTGGATGTGTAATAGCTACTGTCTGTTGAGATGGGCTATGGATCATTTGGGCCAATGCCTGAGACTTTAATAGTCTACTCACCACTCTCTCAAGGTCGTTGTCGGACAGCCTGGACGACCGAGAAGACCGGCTCCAATGGCTCCGCTCCGAGAGCAGGGGTGATCTCGGAGCCGAATGTATCGACTCCAACGAAGGGTATCTTGATCTCTTTTTTGAGATAGGTGGAGCCGAAGGAGCCGAGGATATGTCGGCTCCAGCCGGAGCCGACACTGAGTGCCCAGATTTAGCGGTATCGGCGCCGGATGGAGCCGATACTGTAGCTTGTGACATAGAAGGATCGGCTCCGGCTGGAGCCGATCTCGTCACAGAAGACGAACCAGTAGCCGATGGCTTAGGGCTTGGAGCCGAAGGCTTAACTGGTTTTGAGGGCTTCCCCGGAGCCGACTTAGACGGGGAGGTCTCAGGCTTTAATAAGCCCCTCAGTATTAATTTATTTCTGCGCTCCTGCAGGACTCTTGGGCTGAAGGCATGGCAGGCAGCACAAGAGTCTTGCAGGTGCAGAGGTCCCAGGCAGTAAACACAAGAAGTGTGACCGTCTGTCAGAGACATCTTCTGACAGCACGAGTCACACTTCTTGAAGGCTGAGACCTTTGTGTCCTTCGACATAACTGTGTCGAGGAAACACTAAGTGACAAAAAAAAACAGACACACACAATACACACCCAATCCAATAAAAATTAAAACTAAAGGGGGGAGACTGAAAGTCTGAAAATTGAAAAACTTACCAGGAGCCGGTAAAAAAGCAAGCGAAAGTGGCAAACGAGATCTGGGTAGTCATCGCCTTGCATTATGGGATATAGGGTTGCCTCGAGCCGGTAAAATTAGCTCTCGAGCTTTAGTAAGTGGCTGAGTCAGAGCCGAGGATCGGCTCCAAACCCATCCAGCAAGAATGAAGGCGAGACTGACAACTTAACATATTCCCCTCTAAAATGTTCTTAATATTTCTGCCTCTACTATAAACTATTTGGGGTTTATTGCCAAGAAGTTCCTTGGTCACGTCACAAAACAAGTGTCCCAACATCTATTGACAATCGAACATATGTTGTGGGAATCTGTATTGTAATGCAAAACCATCACATCTGTAGTAATATCTCTAGGTCTGGTTTGTATCTGGGCAACTGTGGTGTTTAATATGGGGATAAAAGATGCGTTTCTTTTTACCAAAATGTCTTTCTTAATTTTAATCAACGTTCTCAATGGATATCCCCTCTCAATGAACATCCCTATTAAAACATACAGTTCATTGGTAAAGTTCACATCAACACTTATTAAGCGTGATAATTTCACCATTTGGCCCTTTATTATGCTTTTCAACTGGTGTGGTGGGTGGCAACTCGAAGTGCAACAAGCTATTGGAATAGGTCTTTTTTCTGAAGATAGTGCTGCATAATTCTTGATTTATTTAATTCTTGAACAATTTAATGTCCAAGTAATCAGTCTCATCAGGTTTCCATGTGCTAGAAAACCTAAAAAAAAAATCAGTTGTAGAATTTAAATATTCTACAAATGCATCAGCTTCATCTTCAGTCCCGTGCCATAGGATGAGTAAATCATCCAAAAAACGATTGTATAACAAAATGTTGTCATAAAAGTGTGACCTAAACACAAATTTCCTCTCCCATTCTAGGAGTACAAGGTTGGTAAATATAGGGGCATACTAGGCCCCCATAGCCACACCTGATATCTGGTGATAAATTTCACCTTCAAACATCAAAAAAACTGTTCTTCAGAACAAGTTCCATGACATCAGTAAGAAACACTTATCAGCTTTTATCTGTGAACTCTTTTGCAAACTCTACTGAAACATCTCCAAACTTTCAGTGTGGAATTTCAAAAAATAAATTAATGACATCAATAGTAAATAATGAATAGCTGCCTACACATTTTACAGTTTTAAGCCTTTCTAAACAGTGCCAGGAGTCTTTCAAGATGTGGTCAGTTTCCCTGACCACAACACTGGCCAACTTGTCAACTAATACTGCCAGAAGTTCCGTCTTGTATCCTCAAGCTGAAACTATGGGCCTAGATGGAGGATCATACAGATTGTTATGAATCTTGGGAATTCCGAACACTGTAGGTAACTGTGGATTGTCCACACTTAAATAGCCAAATACAGTTTGATCTACAGTGCCTTGAAATAGAGTATCAGAAAGAAAATAGTCAATTCTCATATATGCTCTATTTAGCTAATTTCTAGACACCCTTGAATATATGCAGCTATCATTCAGTATATTAAACATTTTGGAGACATAATCTGAGTCATTACAACCAGCCCACCGCCTTTGTTGGCTTCATAAATCTCAGATTTTTATCACTAGCTAAACTGGTAAGAATATTTTTTTCCTTACGAGTCAAGTTTTCACATCTGTGGCTAACAGTTGCCAAAACTTTTCTTATTTCACATATTCTTTCAAATATTAAAGTCTCAGAATTGTTTGGGGACATAAAAGTACTTTTTTTCACCAAAGACTCCTGAATAAAATCAATATTACACTGACCTTTGTATAATAATCTCAAATTTAATTTTCTCACAAAAAGTTTTAAACTAATCAACACGTCAGCAATGTCATATATGAAATCAGGAACAAATGAGAAACCTCTTTTAAAAAGTTCAAAATGCACATCACCAATATTCAGTGCAATAAAGTTATACAATGTAAAACCATGATTAGCAATTATTTCACAAGTTTCAGCATTGTTGTCACTAAAGTCATTATGTCCTTGAACATTAGTTGTTAAAGCAGAATCAATGCTGGTTTCCAAATCACATTCAAAGCAGTCAAAGAATGTTAGTTGTACCTCTTTCACCCCCCCTCTCCATTGTTTCTTGTAGTAATGACCATTGTTCTCTTTGTTACTGGAACCTCTGGACGTCTGATTCCTCAGACGCTCCAGTCTCCTTAGTTGGGGTTCTGCCTCTAAAATAACACCATTGTCATTCAACACACCATCAATTGTGTTTTCATCATTAGAAGCAACATTATTGGTATTAGCTCCACCATAATTCACAGCTGCATTGACTACATTTCTGCTACTATCTTTACTAAGTAGGTAAGCCTGGTTATTTTTGTATTCATTAGTGCCCCTGTTTTAATTTTCGTTATTTAGTAGCAACACTTTTTTTAACAAAATCATCCAAGTCATGTAAAACTTAGGTTCATAGGTTAGTACTAGGCTAACTGCCCTTATGGGCCATTTTTAAGCCTAGCCAATTACCCCATGTCAGAATCAAACCCTGTACCTTGTGTTTCTAAGGTAAGCACCTTAACCATTACACCAACCGCCCACCTTCTGATAAGACTGGTTAATATTGTGAAAACAGTAAATCACTAACAATGTTCTGATTTAAAACAATTCATTTCTGCAAGACATTTAACTTACTTTCATTGTTCCTAATAATATCAAGCATTTCTAGTCCCACCTTGTCAAACAAGGCTACAAGCTCACGAAACGTTGTAGTCCCTTCTTCAATATCAGCTGGCATTTCACACAACCTCAGGCCCTTCGGCCCCTGTTTAAAGCACCAGAGATTGAGACAAAAAGGTGTTGTCAAGTTGTAAAGACCTGTATTTTCTACAGGTCTTCTTAAAATCAATTATCTGATTTTTTAAGGTAGGTAATTTACCCTCTCACCTCACCTCCATCCAGAAAATTCACTACAGGAGCCTGAAGCCAATTCATGATGTCATTGCCTATATTTCCACCCTGCCCGGTTGTCGTGGAGACATTAGGGTTCTCCCTCAATACAGGAGAGTGTAAAGTAAACAGTTCAGCCTGGGAACTAGAAATTGAAATGTTCCTTGATTTTCTGCTCTTCCCTGAATTAGAAGAGCAGAAAGCTTCTGAACAGAGGATACTAATTTGCTGACCAGCACCTCCATAGCATATAAACAGGTGCAAAGTCACCAAACGAAGAACGACCCAAAACTGATACACAAACCAAGTGCTAACAAGCAGCAAACTTGTAAAAGATGAAGAAAAACAGTAGCAACACTTCGCTGGAAAATGATAACTGTTTTAATGACAGAGTAGCAAATCAACCAACAGCTAAGCACTTTCACCTTGGATTCCACTGGCATCATCTTAGGGGGTGCTGCAACAACCAAGGCATCAACTGGGACCCCCTTGCTCCAGTGTGTTCTGTCCATTGGTGGAGCTAAAAATGTATCTGGATGCTCAGGTATGGGCTCCACAGTACCCCGGTTCCTTCCATACCTAGTGAGAGAAGAGGTCTACAAGCTCAACAAGCTGGGGGGGGGGGGGGCAAGATGTAACTGTGTCAGACCCAAAAACTCCAGGAACACAGACTTCTATTGGGATGGGGCAAGGAGTTAAAATATGTCTAGAAAGCAGATGTCTTCAGGTGGAGATCTGGTGGATCCTTCTCCTTCAACGAAATTAGTGTCTTCAGTGAGAGATTTCTGAGGGGAATCTAAATGTCTCCTTTTTCACATTCTCTTCTGAGGGACCTCATCTATGGGATGGTCTAGTGAGGTATCAGAAGTGACAGGGGTGTCCTGAGGGACTGACAGGAGATTTGAATGGGCTGGTTGTCCCAATGAAATAGAAGACCAGGCTCAGAGAAAAGACCTGAAGATGGCAAAGATATGTGACTCAAGGGGGTAGGGATATCCTTTCTCTAGGTAAACAGATGACCCTCTCTACAATCTTGAAGGCAGAGTGCCAATGGAAGACCAAAGCCAGAGGTATGGGACACTACATTTCTGGCACTGCATACCCCTAAATCCCTTAAGACCCTCCAATCAAGGATGAAATCAGACCAGAGCTGTTCAGTGTTGAAGCCTGGAGGGGCAAGGATGATGCCCATATCTGAGCATCCAGATAAATTTGGATAATTTTGGAGTCAACCTCAGACCCCCCCCTGGGTCTGACATCAATGCTTTGGCTATGACACGACTCCTGCTTTGAAAGGTTTGGAGCTGGGCAACCTGTCTTCAGATCTGACGAAGGCACTCCCATGGATTTTGGATCCAAGGGCTCCAAAACCTTAATTCATATCAGAGAAGGAGAAACTATAGGAGGACTTGTAATGGACAGGCTCACGGATCCAATGGGAGAAGGCGGCAAAATTATCCCCATCAGGATCTGAGCAATGAGGAATTTCCTCATCATCCTACCCACTTTAGCCTCAGACAAGCTCCTGGAAAACCTAAGTGAGGAGCTAGCAGATGGTGGCCTGGAGTGTTTATGTGGAGACTTCTGTAAAAATGGGGAAGGATGTCAAGAAGGTACTGGATCCAGCAAACAACAAGGCAACCAAAACCAAGGAGATTTTGTTTCTGAAGTAGTAAGATCTGTGGTACTCGGATAGAAATTTTTAAAGGTGGCTCTATGG
This sequence comes from Protopterus annectens, assembly GCF_019279795.1. NCBI lineage: Eukaryota > Metazoa > Chordata > Ceratodontiformes > Protopteridae > Protopterus > Protopterus annectens. The sequence goes on along the minus strand of NC_056741.1, from coordinate 1,645,030,653 downwards.
ACGTAGCCAAAGATGTTGATGGGTCTGGACCCTTTCCTTGTCTTTGGCAGCAGAGTCAAGCTTTCCTTTGTCTGATGCCTTGGAGGGGGTTTTAACCCCCAGCTGAAACTGAAGAAAAAGGAGGAGAAGGAAAAAGGCCCTTCAAAACTAATTTGTTCCATCTGTGAGTAAGTGCCCTGGCACTGAAGCTAGCACAGATGGAACATCCTGAATCTAAATGAGTAAAGCCCAAGCAACAGATGTATTCTCTGTGGGCATCTGAATTTGGTATTTTGCGTCCACAGGAAATGCATTTTTTTAACTAGTTGGCTTGGAGACAAAGGATTTCCACTCCAAAAAGAAAGGCAAAAGGGGTATATTTTATTGTGATGATAGGAGGTACTGCCAGCACAGCTAGGTGGAAAACTACTAAACTCAGAATTAGGACAGACTTGATTTCTCAACTCCTGTCTACACTGCCATACTATATTTCAACAAAACTAAAGATTTCCAATGTACAATTGTGTCTCAAACCCAGACATAGTAGGGAAAATGTCAAAAGGGCTTTTATCATATCCCTTAAAGATAAATCTATGTATTGTGTTGATACCTAAAAGCTACAGCATCAAGTCATTTCTGACTACAAATTATATAACTATAATTTTTTTTCTGTATCACTGTACTTTACATTGTATGTTGTTATTGTAATTCTGTTTTTCAAACTGCAATTTGAATCATATTTGGATGGTATTTGTATCTTGTATATGGAGCTTTTCTCATTGGGCCTCCACTTTAAAAGGACCTGTGTCCAGTTAGACTTTCCCAGTTACCAAATTTAAAATAAATAAATGTCATTTATGAGTATCAAACTGATTTATGCAAGATGCTTGTGTTAGAAATGTACGTCATATGTATATCAAAGTGATTTGTACAGATGTTTGTGTTGAAAATGTAGTTGTAAAGTGCTTGTGTTTAAAGTGTATCTACAGTGTGTCCCACTGGAGAGAAGAGAAATGTACATGTACTATTGTAATTAACTGTTTAAATGTATATGTTTTAACAGAGGAACCTGGAAGACAGGTTAACCTCAGCCCAGCAAACTTTAAAATATATCTGAAATGAAATCACTTTATGGGCTGGAAGATGCTAACTCACAGGTTTCAATGCAGCCAGAGACACACAATCTGTACTAAGAAGCTTTCTGCATTGTTTTTGGGGTGAACTAATTACTACTCTCGAAGTGAGGAGGTATGAAATTGTTTTATGACATCCAGCACCTGCCACAGATCTGAGCAAAAGCCCTTGTGTGTGTATTTTTACAGGTAATTGCTAAATCCTGCCAGCTTCCAGCAGTGGGGGTTTGCACTGGAACTAGAAGTCAGATGACCAGAAGTGATGCTATTCTGCAAGTTATCCCAGAAGTAATATTTTAGATATTATTGTGAGAAGTCTCTTAGTGAGACAGAGTATTCTCTTTGGGGCCTGACTATACAGACTGCTCGCATATTTCATCTTGCCTTGCCCAAGCAAGTTATAGGTTCATAGGTAGGTACTAGGCTATCGGCCCAAGAGCCTAAGTAAGCCTAGCCAACAAGGTTCCCTGGCTTACCGCCACCCAAGAAAGTTATTTTCCTGTGCCACTGTCGAGCAGAGACACAGAAGTGATCCCCAGGGTGTATTTTCTTATTTCTATTATTAGGGAAAAGTATAATTCTCTTAGATTCAGTCATGAATATAGGGAAGCTTAGTTTAGATATTGTTCTTTTTTATTTGTCTGAGTCTGTCCTTCAATGTTATTTTACATATTTCCTGTGATTTTGAACTGTGATGTCACTGTGAACAGATATTTAGTATTGTCTTATTTTTTTTATTATTATATATATTTAAACCTTTCATTGTGGCTGACTTTTGTAGGGATATTTAAGTTTTAAGAGTATTTCCATTTTTATTTGGTGACACTGTGTGGGCCATTCCTAATAACCAGTAAACACAATAAAATTGGACACCCTTTGTTAAGGGCCTTAAAGTAGCCAATGAGGAGTTCTGGTGGCAGTGATAGCTACCTTATAGTGTGAGCAAAAGGGGGCATAGCTAGTAAATCTGTGCCAGCCTTTCTCATGTGTGTATGTGTGTATGTGTGTATATGTGTGTGTGTGTGTGTGCGCGCAAATCAAATTTCAGAGTGTGTGTGTCAGCTACTTGGGCAGGGACACGAAGCAGTGGTTGGACAGACAGAGTGTTGGAGGACTTGGCTTGGAACCCTGGCTAAGGACTCAACTCTATAGCTGTGCCAGTGGGGAGTATTATTGGGGATCTGGAGAACTGGAGAGGAACCAGCCCCCAGACTGACTGTGTTCCCTGTGTGCTGTTAAGAGAAATTGTGCTTCTTTGTTCTTGATGCTGAGAGCTGCATCTGGAGATGCTGTGTGTCTACCTGTTATCCTCCCAGTGAACGTTCCCCACAGGTGCCAGTGTTGAGGATTGAGGGTCCTTAATTACTGGCCTATAGGTGAGGACGTCACTATTACTACTAATTTTTATTTATTTATTTTTTTTTGCAAAAAAAAAAAAAAAATACCAACAATGGTAGTAAGAAGTTTCCTGAAATAGGTAAAAAGGGGAAGAAAATGAAAAATCAAAGTACCAACAAGAGCACTAGAAAGAAACACCAAAGGCCATTTGTATGGGAGAGAAAACTTCAATGATAAATACACGGAACAAAACAAAAATCAGGATCCCTCTAAGTCCAAAGCAAAAAAGTCAATTTAAAAATTGGGGTAAAACATGAATACAGCTGTATGAAACCATAAAATAACCAAATATTTTATTCACAAAAGTTGGCCGCTTAGATTACTTGCTTGTGTACACCTTGAATTTAATGATGCTGTTTCCTTAAATTACATGCAGCTAAGTTCAAAATGACTATGTAAGCTTTATATGAACTTTAGTAGTGTTTTAATATATATTAACATTTTTTTATATTAGATATTTATTTTATATATGTGTACATTATGGATTGGTATTGATGTTTTCTGTGCAATGCAATTTTTAATATGTATGATATTATGTAGCTTTGATTGAATAAGAAATGTCATACGATTTTCTTCATGAGAGTATAAATATGACTGAATTGGTTTGAATGGAAGTTCTGATGAAGTTCCATTTCACTTTGGTTATTCTATGGTTTCATAGAGCTTTTATTTTTGTTTTACCCCGGTTTCAAATTGACTTTCTGCTTTGGACTTAGGAGGACCCTGATTTTTGTCTGGAATAAATACTGAAGGTTCGGTAGAAGTGAGAGAAGACCTGACAAGCAGATGAAAAATCTGAAAATTCTGAATTAAGGAAAGACAGATGAAGCAGATTAAGGGTTAGCTTGCTAAAACACAAATTAAAAAACTCACTGTTGTTAATTAAATTTTACCTGATAACTCAAGAGAGACTGGATCCGTGTCCGTAGTGAGATCTGAGGTATGTTAGGCTGGAGGTGCATTATGGGTAAATGGCAGAGCTCGAGAGATGGATCTGGAAAAAGTGACTGAGTTGAGGAATGAATGAAAATGAGTTGAGGAATGAATGAAAATGGCATTAGATCTAAACGTTATCAGCAGTAGGATTAACTAAAGCTATAGCTTCTGGGTCAGGTTAGGGAACAGTACAAAAATATAAAAGACTGAGGAACTTATACATGCCTTTTTAAGGGGCAACTGGGTGACTATCAAGAAAATTGTAGAACGTAACATACAAACATTCTCTGAAGCTGACAGAACTCCAGGAATAGGTGAAGGTTCTGGAAATTCCTTCTGTAACAGATCATAATGCTTTCTGCAGGACTGAGAAACTCTACTGTTCTCCCACTGAAAACAATGGCACATTCTTGAAATAGTGTCACAGAAACAGAAACCTCAAAAGAGAGAGAATCAGAACTGTGCTCTTCTTTTAGCTGGAATCAGAAATTTGAAGAGAAAACCCCATATCTGTTCCTTTATCTTCCGGATTCAGATTTATTATCTTGAATCTCTTTAGGAAAACAGGTATCCATCTTTCTTTTAACAGAAATTATTTTATATGAAGGATCAATAGCCAGGGAAAACTACTCATGCACCAACTCTTGTGCTCAACGTTTTCTGGAATTCATAAATTCCAACCCCTTGGATCAACTTATCCACACCCCCACCATGGTCAGCAATATCCTAGACCTGGTCATTACCAACATGGGCAACCGGTGTTCCACACCTGAGGTCAGTTCCTCATTGGTCAGATCCAACCACAAGCTAATTACCCTAGACATCCACATCGCACCCCCACCCCCATTAAAGAAACCACTGTAAAAAAATTTCTCCAAAGCCAACTTCACGCCTCTTAAGATAGAAGTGTCAGACTTCATGACACCCATGCTGACGGAAAATAGAGGTATGACTGCTGAATTCTATACAAATGCACTTTATACGCACTTACACGAGTGCATGGATCGTGCAATCCCTAACAGAACCAAGATGCTATCCTCCAAAAAAAAGGAAGCCAATCTGGTGGTCCATTGCCATAAACAAACTCTACAACAGAAGAAAGAAACTGTTGCAAAAAAAGAGTAAAATCCCATGACTGGAGGAACTCCGTGGTCAGCCTCAGTAAGAAGCTGAGATCCCTCATAAAATCCTCCAAAGCTAATTACGACAACAAAATTTCCACTGATTCTAAAGACAACCACAAAGCATTCTATAGCTATGTCAAGAATCTCAATGGTAACACTCAGATCTGCTCTGAGTTACAGCACAATGGCACTAAATATACAGAACCAACTGATATTGCCAACATCCTGGCAGATAGGTTCAGTGCTAACTTTACCCCTCTCTCACTCCTTAAAGGGCCCATCTCTATACCAGAAGAATGCAAAGTTCCTGTAATCACAGCTGCACAGGTAAAAAAGCATACTCTCCAAAGACAAGAACACAGCATCCATGGGACCTGACAACATCCCAGGCTGCGTTCTACACGAACTACAGAATGAACTGGCACCCCACCTAAGTACCATGTTCAATCATAGCCTCACCTCAGGCTTTGTGCCCAATGCATGGCGCACAGCAACAGTTATCCCACTCCACAAAGGGGGAGCCACCACGGACCCGGGGAACTACTGCCCCATCAGCCTGACGAGCCTGGTCTGCAAGGCTATGGAACTTATAAACAATGACATTGGTAATCTTCAAACTCTGGACCCTACCCAGTTCGGGTTTGTAAAAGGCAGATCATGTCTCCTAAACATGATAGACTTCTTTGAAGCAGTCACCAAAGCCATAGATGAGGGTAAGATGGTTCACACTATCTAGATCTCGCCAAGGCTTTCGATACCACCCCCAATCTGGAATTATAGATAAACACACTAAACTAGGTATAAATCTCTATGTCACAAGATGGGTTGCTAACTGCCTCACTGACAGAACCCACACTGTGAAAGTAGCAGACTCTAAATCCAACTTCAGACCAGTGACAAGTGGAGTACCCACAGGGTTCAGTCATGGGTCCTCTCCTGTTTGGTATCTACTTCTTTCAAGTACGGGCTAACACAAAAGGTCTTTGGCTAACAAAGTTCGCAGATGACTGCAAACTAAGAGCCATAATCAAAACTCCTAACGATGTGGACATCCTACAAAAGGGCCTCACTGAGGCAGATGCCTGGTATCAAAGCCATGGCCTCAAGCCCAATGCCAAAAAGTGCATTGTCATCCCTTTTGGTAAAAACTCTGTACCCGTGAACTACCACATAGGCAATAGTCTACTTAACACTGAAAGTGTGATAAGAGACCTTGGGACGCAGGTGGACAGTAGTCTCTCCTTTGATAATCACATCGCCACAGTAATCGGGAAATCCATCTACATGGCACACCTCATCACAAAAGGTTTCTCATCCAGGAAAAAATTAGGTCATTGTTCCCCTCTACTCATCACTCATTAGACCCACTGTAGAATACAACGCCCCTTTTGGTATGTACCTCACAAGACATCTACAACAACTGGAAAGGCCGCAGAAATACCTAACAAAGAGGATTACCAGCCTCAAACAGATGCCCTACGCAGACCGTCTCAAAAAACTCCAGCTTTACTCTATCGCATATCGCCTACTCAGAGGCGATCTCTGCCTAACATACAAAGCTATGTCAAACCCAGACAGGCTCCACTTAAAGAAATCCCAATCCTTCCCAGCTACACGCTCTAGGGACCAAAACCTTGTCACCACAATAAACAGAACATGCTGGAGGGATACATTCCTGTCCCAGAGACTTCCCATACTCTGGAACAAACTATGTATCTATATCAAACAAAGCTCCTCATTAGCACTCAAGAAAAATCTTGATAATTGGATGGGAGATAGGAAATTCACCCCGGGGATCACTTCTGCGGCTCTGCTTGACAGGGGCATAGGAAAATAATTTTCTTGGGTGGCAAAAGCCAGGGATCCGCTTGGTTAGGATTATATAGGCCTTAGGGCCAAATAGCCTAGTACCTACCTATGAACCTATGAATTAAACCCTGAGCCAGACCCACAAATTACTCCCATCCAAGAAAATTTGAGGAAGAGTACACACATATTTAGTTTTCTATTTTGACAGGAAAAAAGGGGCCAACAGTATCATTAATGGCAGCAGCAACTTCCCCAAGGATTGGCACAACATTCTGACAAAACAGGGAAACCTTCCCTATTCCCTCTCCCAGGAAGGACAAGAGTAGCTCTCCCTTGCCCACTGAGGGGACCCCAAGAGCCACAGATCACTTAGCTAACCCTTGGTCCACAATGGCTGAAGGTGCTACACCACAGGGATCCAGGGTAAAAGATGAGTTGTCGGAAGCACAACTAATGGCCACAGCAGAGTCAACCACCTGTGGATAGGGCAAACCGCTAGCCTGCTATGGTGGAAAAGACTATTTCTTTTTGTGGATGAAAGAAGGACCGACAGTAGACCTGACAGGTTGTTCCATGGTCAAACTGAAAATGGTGCCTTTTTTTCTGGTGAAAATAAGCAGCAAAGCCCATTAACAATTTAAACTTTTTAGAAGTCAATTTTTCACAGAAAAACACATTAAAAAGTATATTAAAATACTTTGCCAACCCCAAAATGTAAAATAAATAGAATATCACCACAAAAAAAAATGTTTTTAAATACGTTAAACAACTTTTAAATTGACAGGAAAAAAAGAGCACTCCTGTTTAAAAGTATAATACAGTTTCGTGAAAGTCTGTTAAAACACAAGCTACTAGTTTTAAAATAACATTCCTAAATATGAAAGTGTTACCAAATAATTTTTTTTTTTAAAGGAAAGTTTTTCCGTTGAATGGAACTTATGTGCCCAGCACACCATAAGCCAACCGCTGATCCTGAAAATCCTCAGAGAAGCATAGCCTTCAGTACTAGGAAAGCTATGAAGGGTTTGGTGCACAAGCCTGTCTTTTTAGTCAGGTTGAGCTAATGGTTTGGGTGCTTGGTAGGTGCCCTGAAGCTTTGGAAACTGGCTGCCTGTCATATCCTTAGCAGAACATAATACATATCTAGCTACAGCTAGCGCAGCAGTGATCAGTATAAAGAACATCAGTAACTCAGACTAGAAATCCAGAGATCATAAAGGAAGAACAAACAGGAGCTGGATGGTGGCAGGAAATCAAAGCTACTTAGAAAGGATGGCTTATGCAGGAATCTTAAAAAAAACAGGAAATAGATAATTAAAAACAGAATGCTAGTTATGGGAGGTGCAAGGGAGACCACAGACTGAATCAAGAAAAATGTAGGTGAAAAGACTAAGAAGAGAGACTGAAATGCAGAAGAGAATTGTGGGAAGCATCCTATAGGTGCAGATGGTAAGAATGAAGAAATTCTGGTGGACTGAAGGGGAAGACTGGCAATGGTATGGAAACTAAAAGAAAAAAGAGATGAGAAGATAAAACTGGAAGGGAAAGGTGGGCTACTCATAGCAAGGATCAGGCAGCAAGGAAGAGTTTGGTTAGCATCAGACAAGGAAGACTCTGCAGCAGGGAGAGGAAGAGACTCTAGCAAGGAGAATAATGACAGGAACTGCAGAACACAGTAGGGAGACTAGTGGTAGGAAAAGCAATCTGCTTAGATGGGCTGCCCACATAATTCTACAAACCAACAAGTTAACCGATTGAAGGACACCTGTCTTGGTTCCTTTACAGGTGTGGTGAAGGAAAACTAGCTCACTTGATGCAAAAGGCCAGGCTACCTTGCTAAAAAAGATCAAGGAAATAATGGATCCCTTCACCTTCAGACAAACACCAATCAAAAATATAGATAAACTCAACCAATCAAAATGGAAAAAGATCCTGTCCAGCCTAATTTAGAAAGGTCAGCTGGGGATTGTACAGGGATGTCATCAGTACGACTGGTGGCCAGTTTTTAAATTTATGGAGTACTGTGCAAACAACCAAATGATGAAGGCAGGAATTATACTATCATATTAAGAAAGCTGCTGACTTAGTCAAATGGCTTTTCTTTGGAAAACCCTACAGGATATAAGGCCTTGAAAAAAGGTTCATAGAATGAGCAAAAATTCCAAATAAAAATCCCAGTTATCCAAGTAAATAGGAGCCATTTAGAAAAAGCACAAGCCAGGGATGCCTGCTCTCATTACATCTGCTCGTCTTGGTGAGAAAGACTAGAAAGTTAAGGAAATGTCATGACAACTGGAAATAAGAGAAAGGGGCAAAGTGGCGTTCTACCTTTGCATGGATTGATTGCTTGTTTCTGGATGAAAATGTGGAAAAGGCAGGGAAGATAATATTAAATCAAATGGACAAATTCAAGAAAGAAGAGGCTGGAGTGCAATGAGAGGAAAATAACATGCAACTGATGTGAGAAAGAACAACATGGAGAATGCTAAATTGTGTTTAGCATCTTAGTAGTTACTATTTTCTCCTCATAACCTTATAATAATACATAATAGTGTAGTGTGTGTTATAATAGCTTGCTATCAACTGCAGTTACCTTTTTTCTTAAATTTGTTTTCTCTGCTATCCTTGCATTTTGTATTGCTCATAGAATTGTGCTGTTTCTTACAAGGTATGCTGCTCTTCCCTTGCATCCTCTATCTTAGTTGTTTGGTAATCAGAGTGTTTTAAAACTTCAGATCTAATATTTACCTCCTTTTCCTTTTTACTTCCAGTCCCCTCAGCAAAAGTTTCATCCTGTGTCTTGGCTAACCTCCAATTAACCCAAGGCTGTCTCGTCGCCCTGCATTGAGAGACCCTGCATCTAAAGTGCTTTCAGCTACACTAGTGTTTGTTAGAGTTGTATTTAATCTGTCCTCTAAACTAAAGACTCTCTCACTATACACGTGCACACTACCACCCCCCACCCCCATTTTTCTCTTCCTATTGTACTCCTAGGTCAATTACTAAAAACTACTTTAGCTTGGAAAAAGTTTACCTATGTACCTACAGCCCATACTTCAATTGTTTTTCCCTGTAGAAGTGGTGGTCCTTTTCACCACACTGTTCTAGATTAGTAGCATAAAATTTGTAGTTATTAGGAAGATACTGCACTACAGTGACCTGGAATTGACTTAGTTTGGCTTTCCGGTTTTCCTTTTAGCAGCTGGCCTAGTCCAGTTTTTCTGACTCACAACCTTGTATTACTTTGTGTCTACCCCCCTCCCCCACCTTGAACCTGCACAACTCCCTCCCACTCCTGCTTAATTACAGAGTTATCTTCATGTTACTGTTCTGTCCTGACCAGTACTATAGATAGGTTCTGCAGTCTTGAGGACTGGTGTAGCCCCGCTCCGTTTGCCTAGCTATGCTGGGCTCACTCTGCTGCACTACCCTGACACCATTTCTTACCTGCCCCCACTACCTCTATATTTTTTCTAACCCCATATCAACTAACCATACCCTCCTCCAATCAAAGACCTCTCATACACACCCCCTATTAAATTTCTACCTTAAAAAAGTACATAGTATCTACTTAACCAAGCATTCACCCTCACACCCATATCTGAACCCCAAAATCACGAAGACGCAACCACTACTCCCTCATAAAATACCATTAATCCTAGGATTTCTCTTCCTAACCCTAACAAACATCACATCATTATATACAAACACATCACTAGAAAACACATCATTCCACATAACACTTTCTCAAACAACTATACACTTACACATGTTCTTTCCTATCTCCTCTACATTATTTAAAGCCAGCTTAATCCTACACATTCATAAGTCTTACATAACACCATCTTACACAAGAAAAACATAATTTAGATCCAACATAGACATAGTGCACACAAATAAACACTTACTGTTTATCACTAAACAGCTACTTATATCTGGAGACATATACCCAAAACCCTGGACCACAAAACTCTCTGCTCATCAAATCTCTGACCTATTGATTCTAAATGTCAACATCAGAAGTATCTCTAACAAACTTTCTGACCTACATGCATTTATAGCTCAGTACTCCCCTGACATACTACCTATTACCGAGACGTGGCCAAAACCTGGTACCCAAAATTAAGAAATTCTCCCACCAGGATATAATATCCTAAGACTGGATAGAGTGGGCAAAAAGGGAGGTAGAGTTGCTATCCTTTAAAAAAATACAATCAACATCAAGCCTCTACAAACCCCCATACCTAAATTTCAAAATGCCAAAATCTTAGGTTCAAACCTAAGCATAAATGACACAAAACCTATCATTCTCTGCTGTTATATTCCCCCTGGTAATAACTCTCCATCAACGAAGAAATGTTACAATGGGCCACAGATACTCTCCCCCAAGAAACCATCTTACTTGGTGACCTGAACACCGGCTGGTCAGACTGTACCTTTAACAACCCCACTAACCATATTAATCTTTACAGCTTTACCCAACATACCCAAGAACCCACCAGAATCGACAAAAAAAACCCCACAAACAGTCTATTCTAGATTGGACACTAGTTAACTGCCCCAGACAAAACTATCAGACAGGACTCTTCCCTGATGGTCTTAGTGACCATCTTCCCACCTTCCTCCTGTGGAAACATACCAACATAGCCAAACCCATTGTTTTTAGACAAGTCAGACGATCGTAAACAAAACATACAAGAACTAAACAGTATTCTAAAACATAGTAACTGGAAACAACTACAAACCATAAATCTAGACCAAGCCGTTGACTACGCCAACAATATTCTCATCAATATCCTTGACAGACTCACACCAATTAGGAAAATAAGTCAAGGCATACTATGCACCATGGCTAACTAGGGAAACTAGAGCCCTTCTAAAGTCAAGTGATAAGGCTTGGAGAATTTGGAAAAAATACAATACTAGCCTAGCCAAAGTTACCTACACCTTAGAAATCAGGCGAAGAGACAAACTAAGCTCGATAGACAAAATTACTTCCTCAATATCCAAAAGTTTTGGCATTACATTAACTCTCTTGTAAAACCAAGCAAAACTACCACTCCCACTCCTAACTCCACGAATGATAACAAGGACATTGCCTCCCAATTCAATAACCACTTCACAGAATCCATCTTAACAATGTCCTCCCAACTATCCACTTCACAGAATCCATCTTAACAATGTCCTCCCAACTATCCAAAAACAGCCCTACATATATAACCCAACCAAATGCCCTGACAATATCCCATCCTTTACTCTCTCACCCGTTCCCACCTCAACAATTAAAAAACACCTAAAACTGAAACCTACCACCCTTGCCGATGACAATCTACCAGCCAACTTCCTAAAAATAGCTGCTGAATCCTTATCCTACCATATTTCTATTCTTATCAGTCACTCCATACAAGCATATGTCCCACAGCTATGGAAGGTATCATACATTATTCCACTACATAAAGGTGGAACCTCTTACGAATACTCAAATTATCGCCCCATTGCCATTCTCTCTCCCTTATCTGAAATACTAGAGAAATATATACATTCTCAGGTAACACAATTCCTAAACTCACACAATTTCCTCCCCCCCACACAGCATGGCTTCCGACGACACCATAGCACAACCACCGCTCTGCTCTCTTTCACCAATCTGATCAACCAACATAGAAATAATAACTTTGTATCTACAATATTTCTAGACCTCTCCAAAGCATTTGACATGGTTTCACATTCCTTACTACTAGACACCCTGACATCCCTATCCTTTGCCCCTTCCACTATAGCCTGGTTTAAAAGCTATCTGTCAAATACGCAACAATCTGTCCAGTGGCAAAGTGTACTATCCCCCTACTCCCAACTACCATAGGTGTACCACAAGACTCCATATTAGGCCCACTTCTTTTCTCAATATTTACCAATAATCTCCATACCACCACACTGCATGCTTCACTTATACAAAACACTGATGATTCAACTCTTATCTGTTCAGCTCCATCACTTCCCACCCTACAACAACTCACCCAGGAATCCTTTAGCTCTGTGGAAAGTTGGATCACTCAGATCCAAAAATGGCACTATTATCTCTCCCTCTGACCATACCAAACTCCTAGGCATTGAAATTGATAAAAATCTACACTTTGATGTCCACATTTCACAAACTATCAAAAAAGTCTATAAAAAAATGAGATCACTATATAGGCACAGGAAATCCCTCTCGAAACCAGCACGGATTACCCTAGCCCAAACTCACCTCTTGTCTACCCTAATGCATGCTGTTCCAATTCTTACCCAGCTTAGAAAACTTGACCTTGCCAGACTCGAATCATGTTATAATAAAATCGCCAAGTTTGCAAACTTCTTCACCTTTAGAACCCACCGGCCCCAAAACTTGGACAGAACCACAAAAGGAGGGGGAGTATCCATTTTCATCAAAGATACCCACACCTCCAGGTTAGTGGCAACGCATGAAGCATCGGAGACTATCCAGGTGCAACTAACCATAGGCAAAACTGCCTTGCAGTTTGTAGCATGCTATAGACCACCCTCTCAAACTCAGGAACCCCACACAGCCTTCCTGAAGACACTGGAGAGTATGAATGTCTCTCCAAATGCCATCATTTTGGGAGACTTCAACTACCCAAACATAGACTGGGAACATTACTCAAGCCCCAACACTCTAGCCCAAAGGTTCTTAGAATTCATAAACTCAAATGCAATGGAACAACTAGTCACCATTCCCACAAGAGGAGACAATATACTAGACCTGATCATCACAAACATGGGGACAAAATGCTCCACACCGAAGTACATCCCTCTTTGGTAAGATCAGACCATAAATTAATCTCACTGGAAATCCACATCCCGCCCCACCCCTGCACAAAAGACCACAGTGAAGAACTTCTCAAAAGCAAACTTCACACTTCTTAAGACTGAAGTGGTATCTTTCAAGGCCCCTGGGCCAGTGGAAACCACAACCCACACTGCTGAATCCCTTGCAAATGCCTTCTATGGGCACCTTCAAGAATGCATGGATCATGCAATCCCAAATAAAACCAAGACCCATTCCCCAAAGGCAGGCGACGGTCTGGTGGACCCCAGCCATAAACAAACTTTACAACAGAAGGAGGAAGCTACTACATGACAGAGCAAAATCCCTAAAAGGAAAGGCATCTCTGATCAGTACTAGCAAAAACTACGATCACTCATAAAATCATCCAAGGCCAACTTTGAGAGAAAAATCGCAAATGACACAAAAGACAATCACAAGGCCTTCTTTAGCTATGTTAGAAACCTGGGTGGAAACTCCCAGATATGCTCAGAGTTAGTCCAAAATGACACAAAATACACTGAACCCACTGACATTGCCAACATTCTGGCAGACAGGTTCAGTGCAAATTTCTCCTCCCCCTCCCCCCCAAAAGGAGAAATAACTATCCCAGCAGAGTGTAGCCTCCCTAACATCTCAGATGCCCAGGTGAGAGCCGCCCTCTCTAAAGCTAAAAACACAGCATCAATGGGACCGGATGGTGTCCCGGGCTGTGTGCTACATGAACTCCAAGAGGAACTAAACCCACACATAAGGCTGCTGTTTAATCTTAGCCTTACCACAGGATACGTACCCAAAGAGTGGCGTACGGCAACAGTGGTCCCACTTCACAAAGGCGGTGCTTCTACGGACCCTGGAAATTACCGCCCCATAAGCCTGATGAGCCTGGTCTGCAAAGCTATGGAGAGGATCATTATGGAACTCATAAACAAAGACATTGGGGACCTACAGACATTGGATCCTACCCAATTTGGCTTTGTCAAGGGCAGATCCTGCCTTCTGAACTTGGTCGACTTTTTGAAACAGTCACTAAGGCCATTGATGAGGGTAAGGCAGTTCACACAGCCTACCTTGACCTTGCAAAAGCCTTTGACACAATACCCCACTCGGGCATCATAGACAAACTCACCAGCTTAAATGTAAACCCATATGTCACAAGATGGGTTGCAAACTGGCTCAAGGACAGAACCCACAGGGTCAGAGTTGCTGGAGCTATGTCAGACTCTAAGCCAGTCACAAGCGGTGTCCCACAGGGCTCAGTCCTGGGACCCCTCTTGTTCGGCATTTATTTTTCCGAGGTACAGGCAAACATAGGAGGATTGTGGCTGACAAAGTTCGCAGATGACTGCAAACTGGGCCATAATTGATACTCCAGCGGACACAAACATCCTTCAGAGAGGCCTCATAGAAATGGATAATTGGTGCCAGAGCCATGGCCTTAAGCTAAACGCCAAAAATGTATAGTCATACCCTTTGGGAAAAACAAGGTACCAACAAATTACCACATAGGCGGTAATCCATTAAGTACGGAAGAGGTAATCAGGGACCTAGGGACCCAGGTTGACAGTAACCTCTCATTTGACACTCACATTGCCAAAGTGGTTAGGAAGACCTTCTATATTGCCCACCTTATCATGAAGGGTTTCACATCTAGATCGAGAGGTCATTGTGCCCCTGTACTCTTCTCTTATCAGGCCAATGATTGAGTACAATGCCCCATTTGGGATGTATCTCACCCGACACCTGCAGCAGTTGGAAAGACCCCAAAAGTTCCTCACCAAGAGGATAAAGGGTCTTAAACATATGTCATATGCTGCCCGACTGAAAAATTCCAGCTCTATTCAGTCGCATACCGCCTACTCAGAGGTGATCTGTGCCTGACGTACAAGGCCATGTCCAATCCTGAATTAATGGACATGCTCCACCTCAGAAAATCCAAATCCATCAGAGCCACGAGAACAAGTGACTTAAACCTCAACACAGAAATAAATAGAAGGTGCTGGAGGGACAGATTCATAACCCAGAGGCTCCCTACACTCTGGAACAGAATCCCAGTCCATGTTAGGCAGAGCCCCTCACTGACTCTATTCAAGAGAAATCTCGACGAGTGGATGGGAGATCGTAGGTTTACCCCGGGGGTCATCTCTTTGTCACTACTAGACAGAGGCATAGTAAACTAAACCCTAAAAGGGCATAGTATTCTCATCCTAAGGGGTGGTGTAAGCCACATACACTCTGGCTAGGCTTATAAATGCCCTAGGGCAGATAGCCTAGTACGAACCTATGAACCTATGAACCATTGCCAGGCTCTAAGGGAACTGCAATGGCTGGAACTTCCCCAGCTACTAACCTATCACCAACTAGTCATTGCCTACAATGTGGTAACCTGTACTAGGACAACTTCTCACCCACTATAATACAAATCGTCCTCTCCGATCTTCTGACAAACCCCTCCTCTGTATCTCTAGGGCTAACAATACTGCAGGAAAAGCACTCTTCTCCCACTCCATAGCTAAAACCTGGAATAATCTCCCTCCTGCTCTGATTTCTGCCCCTACCTCTTCTCACTTTAAAAACTCACTTAGAACACACAAAGAATAAGTGGCTATGCTCATGTATTACATAAGTTCTCAAATTATTCCACTTATATACCTCGCTTCCTAATATATCCACTGTAATATCTTCTTCTACTAATGCTGATTTAATTTGTATACTTATTCTGTTATTAACCATGTGTAACTATTTTTTCCTGTATATATATATATATATATATATATATATATATATATATATATATATGTCTTATATCTTCTACTGTATTTAACATATTGTTTGAAAATTCTCTGTATACTGTATTTTAACATATTGTTTAAAATTTGTGCAAAATTTTACTTACTGTGGAGCCTTTCTCCCCGGACCACCACTAAAAATGGACCTGTGTCCAGTCGAACCATCCTGGCTAACAAATGCAAAATAAATAAATAAATAAATATTGGGAGGCATAAAACATAAGCCAGGAGCTAATGGTCTGGAATATACACCAAACAACAACAACAACAAAAATATTGACAATTTAAGCAAAAGGTGAAGCAAGGTGTGGCCAAATGGACATCTGGAGGATGCTGACCAACCTTAGGACTGGATATGCACCAATATACATACATACATACCTGCTACAGGGAAAGAAAAAGCACCACAGAGACATAAAATGTGCAACACATAGATCTAGAGAGGGAAACAGGAAAGAGGATACAGGCCAGAAAAGAAGACTGATGAGGAGTTCCGTGTATAACAAGACATGTGTCGGCATACAACACAAATCAAAGCTTACGGCAAAGGATGGATTAACAGCTAAGATGTATATAGAGAGTGAAAAACAAAGCAGTAAAAAAGGAAGTGGCTCAAAAGGAGGACTAGAAATGTTAACTGAGGAAGGCCTGGAGGAGTTATACAGGAAAACAGGGGTCAACTGGAAACATGGACACAGATGGAGATATGTGGGGAAAAAGGATGGCAAACAGGGGGCTGGGAGAGAAGTAAGAAGGGCAAGGGGACAGCAAATTCATTATACATAGTGGCACAAAATCGAGGCTCGAGGAGTACGATCTAAGGCAGTATACAACATGAAAAAAATTACAGACAGACAAAAAATGCCTAAAGAAAAAAGCGATGGGAGAAACGCGCATTATAACAGGAAAAAAAAAATGAAAAAGGAGGCGTAAAAGAGACTATTAGGAAAACTAGGAGGTTCGTTATTATGAAAAAAATGGAAAAGATGTTAAAGAAAAGGAACAACAAGCCTATGACAACTTTGGGGGAGGAATAGGGATAGGGAGACCAGTTAAGTCAAGAAGAAATAAAAGTGGGACCAGGAAATGAGAGCACTGAACAGCTGAAACCTTGGATCCACACGTGGAACCAGGAAATGAGAGCACTGAACAGCTGAAACCTTGGACCCACACATGGAACCAGGAAATGAGAGCACTGAATAGCTGAAACCACGGACCCACATGTGGAACCAGGAAATGAGAGCACTGAACAGCTGAAACTTCAGACCCACATGTGGAACCCAGAAACGAGAGCACTGAACAGAGGGTAAAGACAAGGAAGGAACAGGATGACATAGGAAGCTGGAACAGGAATAATAATACAAGGTACAGGGAATGCAGATGGACAAAAAATAGTGCATGAAATAGTCCAAAGAAGGGACAAGATACAGGGATCTAACCTGGTAAACAGAGGAGCTATACCTACAAGGTCAGAGAAAAGGCAAGTAGTAGTTGGAGAAAACATAAGCTGTCAAATGCAAATTACATGAAAGAAAGTGAAGAAATATACAGCAAGATACTGAAAAAGAAAACTAAAAATGCAGGGGGTTAGCATAAGCAACTGCAACATCAGAACAATGAAAGTTTTAGGGGAACTCAAACTGAAAAGGGTGGTCAAAAACACTGAACAATGAGGCACTGGAACCTAGTGTATCTTTAATGTAGACTAAAAAAACACACACAAAGTAACATAGGAGGGTGATAGGAGTCAGGGAAAGAAGAGGAATAGTTAAAGGGCAAAGGGTGAGGAGAAAAAAAATGCATGGTGCAAAACTCCCGATAAGGTAATACAAGTCAAAAACAATGAGAAACCTGCCAAAGTACCTATTTATTGTGAAAAAATGTAAAATATGTAAACTGTGGCAACTGCTGAAAAGTGTTGCATGTAAAAGCTTGTCAAAGTCATACAAAGATGAATATCACATGCGCAGCGAGAGGTTCATCATATGTTCCTGAATTAGTGATATTTACAGAATTTTGCCACATGTTCTAACGGGTTAGCTTTGAAGTTTGTATATATTCCTAATCTCATGTGGGAGAGTATTCAGATTTGCAGAAGTAATTTACTGAAACCATTTCCACACATCTGAAGTCTAAAATGTTATCATTTAAGTAATAGTACACCTAGGTTTTAATGTCAAAGGTATAATGCAAGGAGCTGACTGACAACCTACTGTCTGGTGATTGAAATCCAAATACAGCAGTCTGAAGACAAGAAAGGCATGTAGCATTGCGGCTGGGACAGTAGCAGGCAACCATTTTGTGGAGGGACAGGAAATGTCAAAGGTTTTAATGATACCTTGAAAGGGTAATAAATCTGCTGATTGTTGAAAGTATTTTGCAGCATTTCTGTGTTTAAGAGGAGTTGAAAGCCAATATTCAACACACAAATTCTACCTCTAGGATGAGTATGATAATAATACCTAAAGGTCTTATTGCTTCAAGGAGGCTAACTACTGTAGACCGAAAAGTAAATATTTTAATAATCATCATCACTTGTCACATCATTCTTCTATGGTCCTAATCCCTAATAACAAATGTTATCTAGAAAAATGAAGGCTACCCATCTGCAGAGCACTCAGAGTCTAGGCCACAGAGAATTAGGTAACTGTTTTTCCTTATTTACCAGCAAGTCTGTGAACACTGCTGTTTGCAGTCACTGCAACAGTCATTTTAAATCTAACAACAAATGTTCCTTAAAAAAAAAAAAAAAAGAAAGAAAAGAAAAGAACACAGTTTTCTGGTTTGCCTCTCTGCAATCTAATTTTCTACCGGGTCTGTTTACAGTCTTTATACATCACACAGTGGAAAATGGTAAAACCAAGACAGCAGTTAACAGCCACCTTTTCCCATTCCAGGGACACTTACTGTCACAGTGAGAGAGAAAACTTATTGTTCTCTTTTTTAAATCAGCAAATACGATCAATAAAGTATTAAAGGCTTGAAGTTTAACCAGTCTCCTTGGTGTGTTGCATGTCCTACCATGCACTACACACCACAGTGCAGGACTTGTAATATACCAATGCTCTAACTCCAGCATTTAAACAGGAACATGCAGTACTTACTTCCAGTAACCAGGATATGAAAACACTCAAATACTACTACGTACTTTCTGAATTCTTCTCCAACAGGTTATCCGCCAGTATACATTGCTGTTCACTGAAAATACAACAGTGGTCTGCAACATTCCACCACTAACAGGAGGGACATGAAAATATATACCTCTAACCAAGTACCATAAAACTGACATGAAAATGTCACAAAAGATCTGCTGTCAATCTAACAGAGCAAGTAAGTATTAATCCTTCCCATCTTGCCCCCCCCAATAATAACTAGGCAGAGCACCTCCACCTTTGGGAGCGTCCTGTGCTTATGCTCAGTATAATTGGCCAGTCTACTTTTTGTCTCTATGCCCTGTGCAGGAAGCTTATCATCACTGATTCACCCCTGCTTCCAATGTTCCCCTTCTTTATCCTTATCACCTTCTGTCCTGCACCGTTTCCTATACATTCTATCTTTATTTATTCCAGTTTTCTTGCATACTGCTGCCTCAGTAATATTTTGTTCCCCTCCACTGTTCATTATGCTGTTCTCCTTCTTTCCAACACTCTAAATCATTGTTCCTTCTGCAACCGCACCCCTTGTCCTCCCTCCAGTGCTTCATGTTTCTTCCCCTAAATTGCACTTGCTGTCCTCCAACCTCTCATTTGCATTTATTTTTCTCTGCCATTCTCCTTTTGCTGTCCTGCTGTTTCATCTCTACCTGCCCCTTGGTTTATTTATTATTCCAAGACTCACACTTCAATATCCCACCTTTGAAGTATATCATGTCTTTTTCTCTCCACATTAGACATTCCCTTTGTGCCATACTTTGCCTTCTTCTATTTCCTTCCCTAAGCCTGTCACATGTACCAGTCTTCTAATGTCATTCCCACCCATTTCAAATTTTGCTTCTCTAAACCTTCTCAGACTCTCTCCTTTGTGATTCTGTTTTCTTCTTTAACTTTCCCACCTTTACCTGGTATTCCACCTCACCTATCTCATACAAACCCTGCTTCCTCCTTTACTATTTGGTGTCCTGTGGCAGGTCTCTTACCTCCTCTTTGGTCCTTCTTTCTGTGTCTCCTTCTCACCACATGATATCATCCATTGGGCAGCTCCATTTCAGGTTACTTCCCTTTAATCCACCTTCTTCAGCATGTTAGACTTGTTCATTCTACTCCACCCCTACGGGCAGCTCTTTATCAGGTTACCTCCTGTGAAAAAAACACTTGCTCTTTATGCTAGCCCCATCCCATCTCTTCTGCCTGCATCATCAGTCATTCCACCTATCTCCAAGTAATAACTTCTCCTTCCTCCAGCTCCGGTTTATTTAGTTTTTTTTTTTTTTTTTTAAATCTACTCAATGCTGAGTGCACCTTTCTAGTGCACTACGTTATGAGGAGTGTTTCTTATTTCAAGAATTAAAAAAGTCCATGTTCTACACTGAAAACGTCTGTGTCACATTCATTGCCAAGAGTTTTTTTTTGATAACATTGAATCATACAACTACATCAATAACTTTTAATAAGTATAACGTAACACATTTTAACCCTGTTGTGAGCTACATAGGTGAAGTTAACATGTATTCCACATTTTGGCCATTTGTTGGTCATTACGAGAGGTATTGTTCCACATTTTGGAGATGGACAATTGAGAAATATGCTACTGATTTGTTTTGACTGCTTTTATTTCCATCTCCTGTCATCACTCTCGGCATCATTTCTCCCATACATTACTGTCTTTGGCTGTTCAAGCATATTTTTTTAAAGAACAGAATAAAAAGGGATAAGCATTCTCCACTAGAAATTACCTGTTAACTCTATGGCTACCTGACAATAAAACTCACACACACTGCTCTGCCGCTTGCCCTAACCAGTTTGATAAGTGACTATGTACCTTCAGACATGTCACATACAGCACTGAAGAACCAGTACAACAATGTACTCACTGTCAGTTAAAAATCATGTCTGAAGGGGAGAAACAACCGTTTTTTGCACAAAAACATGTATGCATGAAAAGACTTTTTATACAAAAAAAAAAACAAAGGTTATTTCATACCAGTTTACAAATAACGTTGCTTTAAAAAATGCTTCTGGACATGAGACTAAACATACACAGCAGTGTTTACAGCAATAATATTATTTAATAAGTGAGAATTAGGCGATACATCACTTTGGCTTCCAGCCCTAATTATGGTGGCTTAAGGTGGGTAGGTAAGTGTGAACTTGTTTATTTTATTTAACATTTGTTTACTGGGAAAGTCCGACTTGGAACGGAGCAAATTTTCAGCGGCGGCCCAGGGAGAAACACTCCAGGCACACCTCTTTGTAATGTGGGAGGAAACCGGAGTACCCGGAGAAAACTCACACAAACACAAGGAGGACATGAAGACTCTACACAGAGGGCACCCCAGCCAAGAATCGAACCAGAGAACCTCTTGTTGTGAGACGACAATGCTACCACTGCACCACTGCATCATCCTTTTAAGTTTTGTAATTGTCAAGCTGTTAAACAGTATGGCAGGAAACTAACGGGCAGTTTTTTTTTTTTTTTAATTTAAGGTCAGGATCAAACCCCAGACTCCAGTGATATAAAAGGAAAGATCTGGCCAATCAGGCACCATATATAGGAGGAGCACAACTGATATCTAGAAGAAGCAAAATAGTACCATGCAAAACTAAAGTGGAAATGTATCAAGGATTACAATTATTTGAACTTGGGTACCCAAAACAAGGTAAGACAAAAGTACAGTTTTGTACCTACCATAAATGTAGATGTTCGAAGATCCACATTGCTGCAGTCCTAACACTTGGGTAGTCCGCTGTCCCAGTCGGCCCGAATACCAGTATATTGGCTGGCGTCGGTGGTACAAATGCGCAGTCTTTTCTTGCCCCAGATGTCAGAAGACCCTAAAAGATAAGGCTAAAACCAAAACACCACACACTCCTGCACCAAATATATATACAATATATACAAATTTACAAGAGTATAACCTCACCCACACAACCACTAAACACAGAGGGGAAGGAGGGAGGGTTGGACTGCAGCAATGTGGATCTTGAACATCTACATTTATGGTAGGTACAAAACTGTACTATGTTCTTCATACCACATTGCTGCAGTGAATCCCAAAGCAGAGGTAAGGGAGGCTGGCAAATCATAAGGAAGCAGGAGCTGACAACATGCCCTGCAAAATAGCCGTGGCAAAACCAGCCCTAGATTTAGAGTAGAGGTGGTAATGCTTAGAGAAAGTATGCACTGAACTCCAAGTAGCTGCCTCCAAAATATCCTTAGTTGCCACCCTTGAAATGCTGTTGAAGTGGCAGTAGCCCTAGTGGAATGAGGCCTAATCCCAGCTGGAATCTCCTTGCCATGATGGGAATAACAAAATGCAATGCAAAACCCAATCCACTTAGAAATAGTTTGTCTTGACACAGGCTTGCCCTGAGAACTCAAAGCAAAAGAAACAAACAACTGCTGAGACTGCCTAAAATCCTTAGTCCTGCTTAAATAATAACGCAACTGCCTGTGTACATCTAAAGTGTGCAAAATCTTTTCCCCTTATTTTGGGGATCTGCATAAAAGGTAGGCAAATGAATAGTTTGGTTTAAAGCCACACTAGAAACCACTTTAGGCATAAAGGAAGGATTAGCTTATGAAAATCAGGAAAGGCTCAACGCCATAAGGGCCTGCAATTCAGACACCCTTCTTGCAGATGTAATGGCTAACAAAAAGCAGTCTTCCATGACAAATATTTCAATTCAGCAGTAGCTGCAGGCTCAAAAGGTTGTAGAGTGAGTTTCTCCAACACAAAATTGAGGTCCCAAGCAGGAGTAGGAGCTCTGCGGGGGGGTCTTATATTCTGCCCCTCTAAGAAATTGCTTGAACAAAGGATGAGAAAACAATGGTGGGTCACAATCATAGTGAGCTGAAATTGCTGCAGCATGAATCTTAATGGAAGAGAAAGACAAACCTTTGTCCAATAACTCAGTAAGATATTGAAGAGCCACACTCAAATTTGGCTCAGAAACATCCAAATCCTTTGCTGCACACCAAAATAAAAATCTCTTCCATTTTTTTCTTTGTACTAGGTCTTCTGGCTTCCATAATCACATTCAAAACTTGCTGAGGAAGCTGAGACCTGCTATGGTTCAAAACAGAATATGCCAAGCTGTTAGATGAAGAGAGTGAAGCTTGACATTGAGCAGATGCCCGTCCTTCTGAGACAATAGGTGTGGAATCAAAGGTAAGGGCCATGGAGGCTTCCTTACCAGACTCCTCAGCAATGGGTACCAGTGCTGCGAGGCCAATCTGGAGCTATTAAAATCATCCTTGGCTTGTCTTGTCTGACCTTTAGAAAGTACCTTTGGGAGGAGAGGCAGAGGTGGAAAATATACACATGAATTTTTCCAACTGAAAGAAAGAGCATCCACTTTCCAGGCTGTGTGATGAAACCTTGCAAAACTTTGGCAGCTGGTGGTTTAGTGGAGAAGCTTAACAGATCTATGTCTGGAGTTCCCCATGACACTGTCAATGTCTGAAATACATGAAGATCCAGTTTCCACGGGATCCATGATTTGCCTGCTTAACACATCTGCTAAGGAGTTCTGTGCTCCTGGCAGAAACGAAGATTCAGCTGCCAAAATCATTGCTTGCCTGCATAGAGGATAAGAATGTGTTCCCCCTTGTTTGTTGATGTACCACATGACAGTTGTGTTGTCTGTTAGAATCAATACCTGCCCTGGAAGAAGTAAATCCTTGAAAGCCAGTAATGCAAACTGGACTGCTAACATCTCCTTCATGTTGATATGTAGATGCTGCAGTCTGGCAGGCCACTTGTCTTGTATCCACTTTCCATTCAGATGAGCTCCCCAAGCTGTGTCTGAGGCATCTGTCGTTAGAATCTGACTCGCCTCTGGTCAGTCCCGGTCACAGAAGATTGTTTAGGTGACATTCCTGAGCCCACCACAAAAATTCCTTTTGAATGCAAGGTATTATTTGAATGACAGTGTCCAAATCCTGGCAGTGCTGTGTCCATACATTTTGAGATACCATTGTAGCTTCCTCATAGGCAGTTTGGCATTGGGAAGTACCAGAATACAAGATGCCATGAACCCTAAGGCTTGAAGGACTGTCCTTGCAGTCAGCCGGACTGATGAGATAGTTGATGGAAGTATAGAGAAAGATTCTTTTGTTTGTCCGGGGTTAAAAAGGCCATCTGGGCTGCTGTATTCAGTCTCACACCCAGAAAGCACATGTCTTGAGAGGGTACTAGACTGGACTTTATTTCGCTCACAGAATACCCTAGGCATCTTAGCACTGCTATCACATATTCCAAATGCTGAAGAAGCACGTCCTTCCTTGAGCCAGAATCAGGCAATCGTCCAAATAAGGATAGATTTGTATTCCTTTTAGCCTGAAGAAAGCTATCACTGGAGCCAGAACCTTGTGAATACTCTGGGGCAGTAGATAAGCCAAAGGGCAATGCAGAGAACTGATAATGAGAATTTTCCTGCAAATTAGTCTGATAGGAACATGAAGGTAAGCTTCCTTGAGATCAGTTACCATCCAGTGATCTTTGCCCAGCAGAGGTAAAAGCTGTTGTAACGTCAACATTTTGAACTTGGGAATGTCCAGATAAGTGTTGAGGATAGACAGATCCAAAATTGGTCTCCACGTGTTCCCCTTTTTGGTACTAGGAACAGGCGAGAATAAAATCCCAGGCCCCTTTCTGGCACAGGAACCAGCTGAATGGCCCCTATTTGGAGCAACAGAGAAATTTGCTTGTGAGCCTCTTTCCTTTGTTGAGGAGGAATGTCTGGCATGCCTTTGAAAGGAGGCAAGGTATGGAAATAAAACCTGTAACCATGGTGAATGATATCCAATACCCATCTGTCTTGGGTAATCAGTTTTCTTTGAAAAGTGCCAACCTTCCTCCCAAAGGTGCTGCCAGACGAGAAGATTCTGGCAGCTGAAAAGGCAGGTCATTGGGTCTGTTCTGAAAAAGGACTGACCTGCCCTCACCAGAAGACTGAGCAGGTGAACTCCTGTTCTAGGCCTAAAAGAACCTTGAGCTCTGCCTCTACCGACCTACCCCTAGACTGGGAATCATAAGCAGGATATGTCCACCCCTTGGTAGGCCAATTTCTACTAAACTTGGAGGCTGAACCTGCAAAAATCTTTAACAGTCTGCATAGACTTAGCCTTGTCTTCCATTTTCTTTAGAACTGCTTCCACAGGCGAACCAAACAACACATCAGATTGTAAAGGAGCATCTAAAATCCTTGTTTTCACATGCTCAGCTAAATTCTGATCCCTCAACCAGGCGTGCCTGAAGAACCGAACCAGTGGCAGCCCTGCACAGCATCAAAACCACATTGTAAAGAATGCTTACCCACCTGTTCAGAAACATGAACTAAATCCTGTAACTCTTTACACTCAATACCTTCCGCCAAGCATCTACCTTAGACTTTAATTGTGAAAGGAGATAATTTTGGTATTTCAACATGTGAAACTGACAATTCAAAGCTCTCATGGCCAAAGTGGAAGAAGTATACACTTTCTTTCCCCATCTATCCAAAGCCCTAGCCTCTTTATCTGGAGGAACAGGATTTTTAACAACAGAAGCCTTAACACCTTTAGGCCCCTGTGAAACAGTTTCTGGGTCTGCCCTAGGACTCTTAAAAGATACTTATGAGCTTCAGGCACCCTATAATATCTATCCGGTTTAACTGGAGCAGGAGGCAAAGAGTCAGGGTTCAGAGAAGCCTCTGCAAAAACATCCTCTACCACATCTAGAACAGGAGGTATAGCTAAAGGCCTATGCTGGGGTAGAAACAAAATTCCCTAAGCCTTTTCCTGGAATCAGAGAAATCCTGACCTTCCCATTTAAAATGCTCCCTCATGGAATGAAGAGTCTCTGAAAATGAAAAATCCTCAGGAGGAGAAGCAGAAGGAGTAGAGTCATCTACATCAGAATCAGAGTAAGGAATACTCCTGCAAGTCTTCAGCAAGACTCAGAAGCATCGAACACTGCTCAAAACTCCCAAGCTCAGGTTCCACCCTAGGCCTCTTATCAGGAAATCATTGTAATCAAATCTTCTGCCATCTTAAGCATATGCTTCTTAGGTACAGACCCTGAAGAACTAGGGGTAACTCCTGAAACAAAACCTGGCCTGCCCCTGGGGAAGCCTTGGAAACAGCAGGGAGGGCCTAACCACCTTAGAGCCCCTGGGAAGCCTTGGAAGCAGCAGGCCTAACCACCTTGGAAAGGAAGAACAGCTACCTGAGAAGCCCCTTCCGCCTGGCCTACCTCCTGAGAGGTCACATCTTGCAGTAATAAAGTCTCTCCTGGGATTCCAAAGAAATTTCTGGATGAACCCCTGGCTCCACCGAGCCCTCCTAAGAACCGGCGTCGGGACGGACGTTTCTTTCAACCTAGGCTTTGCTGTTTTGTCCTTGCGCTTTTTTTTGGAGCGCGCGCGCGAGCCATCCGGCGCATTTTATAATTACACGCTTCCCAAAACTAACCTGGCACAATCTAATCTTCTCTTTATAGTGCGTTTGTTAAATCTAGCACTACACAAGGTATGGTAATCCCTATGAGGTATCTGTTTCCCACAAGAAATACAGTTATTCACTTTTCTGACATCCGGTAAAATACTGAGGCAAGAAAAACCAAAATAATGTCTGAAACGACTGCAGCAATGTGGTATGAAGAACATCTGTGCTATGTCTTATTTTCCAATCTAGCATCTGCAACTTGCCAAGAGTTGTAAGTGAAGCTTACCTGAAAACATGAAGCACTGAAGGAATTTTGTTTCCACTGGGAGAAGTGTATAAAGTCAATCACATTTTATCAGAAAATACCTGTGCAAACTAGACATCCTAACTTACCAATGTGAAAGTCTGTATTGAGGCAGTCAGATATACATGCGGAATTACATGGCTTAGATTGCCAGTCAACGATTTTGGCACTTCATGGAAATAGAAGCGAAATTAAAAAAAAAAATAACTGCACAAATCAAAGTATTTGAGGCAATATGCTGCAAACCTGTACTTCTCACACTAGCTTCAGTGAAAAATCACCTCTTCCTTGCATTCCCTAAAGACTTGTTTCACATCTCTGTGGATTAATTAAAACTTTTTTCATATGCCTAACAAACATCAACCAGCTGCTGAAGTACCTGACTATAACTTTAATGGTACAGTCTCATCAGCCTGTTTTCATCTAGTATTCAAATTATCTAGCTCTTCTCTCTGCTAATTCTGATTTAATTGCCAAGTAAACAGAGCAAAATTGCAGCCTCATTATTTTGCATTATTTAGAAAAGGCATATCGCTTATGCAAAGAGGTAATTTAATTCTAAGTTTCACTTAATTACGTGGGATGTTTTCTAAAAGTGTAAAAAAATATCTGCATAAAAATCTGGTGCATTTCCAAGACTATTATATAATTAACTCTTACTAGGCTGAGAAACATTTCCCTACAAAATTTATTTTATTTCTTTATCTTTATTTTTTCAGGAAAATCTGAATGAGCAAAGTGACGCCCAGGGAAAAAAAGTTTCAGCAGATACATTTAGGATACACATTTTTTGTTACATAGCTGCATTACATAGTTTTTAAGACATATACATACAAAACAGGTAATTGGTCTATAGTGACACTACACCAAGATAAAACAGGTATTCTTTTGTAGTTAAATTATAAATGATATTAAATATTAAATTTCAAATAAACATTTAGTATGCAAACAGCTCATGTGCAGTATATATATATAACAAGCAGACATTAGTCATGACTTATAACACACAGATAAGGAGGGCTACAGGGAATAAATAAAATTGAGGTAAGGAATGTGACACATTCAAGTTTGAAGAGAGAGAGAGAGACAATGTATAGTTGATGAGTTAAGGACAGTAGGGGTAAGAATACTAGGGAACTTACTGACATAGAACCTGGTTATAAGAAGTAGGAGAGTATCTGAAGGAAATGGATAAAATAAGAAGGTAAGGAAGAAATGTAAAGCTGGGATTACAATAGAGAAAAAAATGAGGGGGAGTGGCAGAAAGGTTTGAAGAGGATAGATGAAATAAAGGGATGGGGGTATGAACTGATAAATAAAAATGGAGTTGCCGAAGTGAAGAGCATATGCATGACCATGTCTGGTTTAGGTACTGCTTTTAGAAAGGACTTGAAGGCAGGAAGTTTTGTGGTCTGTTTTAGGTATGTTGAGATGGTGTTCCAGAGTTTAGATATGTAATGGTAGTGTAACTAGACACTAGACACCTGCTAAGTTATCATTCTTTGCTGAGATTACCAAGAGCTTTTTGGCTGACCGCAGGTCTGTACCTGGAGATTAGGCTGTAGGGAAAAAACAATTCAGCTCTGTGAACACCACCATTTCTGATACCTAAAGTATGACTTTTTAAACTTTAAATATTAACATATGCAGGACAGTTCAAACTCTTAACTAAAGCAGATGAATTTTCTATTTACTACCAAAAGGTAAGTCTTGTTACTTTAGATCCTTAAAGGTGCAGTGTTGATATTCTGGCATGCATCATGGTTTGGGACAGTTTGTCACAGTGAGTTTTCACTCCTAACATTGCTAATTTATGCAGTCTGTTTCTAAATGTAAGGAAACTTCCACAGTGCAATGGTGCACCCAAGTGTAAAGTTTACTGAAAGGCTTATTGATGGCAACATAGCAAAAACAGTACTATACACAGAATTTTATTACACAATGAGCCATATAGATTTGGAATTGTAGGTGGGAAACTGAATCACAGCACTATAAGCATCCCATGCTGTTGTGTGAGACATAGGTAAGAAAATGTCACCACAATACTTCACCTGATTCCACTGTCTTTTATTCTAGTAAGCGGTTTCAGTTTTAGAATCACAATTTTCTTTAATATTTAGAAAGATGAAAATATTTATCAATCAAAATATGAAGACATCTGCAATTTCTTATTTTATACCATTCTCAACTACCTTAATGAGGAGGACTGCTTTGCAAAAATATATGCGTGTGTGTATGTATATATATATATATATATATATATATATATATATATATATATATATATATATATATATATATATATCTATATATATCAAAACGTGTCTGCATTTTCGAATTTATACATCGGAAATGAACTTTTCCGATTTGTCCTAATGTCGAAAACAGCTGTGTATTGTCGAAAATGTCGCTAGTGACATTTTCGGCAATACACAACACTCCCACCCGTCCCGTAACTACCTACCTAACTAGCCTAAACACACAGTTATGCAGGGGGGCTGTGCCCCCCTGCACCCCTCAACTTAATATTCCAACTCCAAGATCGCACTACAGTGAGGAAAGGGATGTATTTCCCTAACCGCACTGTACCGCGATCCCCTCACATGAGCGAACGTTAGAATTGCGAATGCATAGTCCATTTGCAATGGTAACGTTCGCTCACATCACCTGCCGAAATATAAAGTATTCGAACATCTGTTGTTCGAATACTTCATAGCCGTGCAAGTGCACGTCGGCATTGTGATAGTAAACCATATATATATATATATATATATATATATATATATATATACACACACATACATACACATACAAATAAATGCACATATATATATATATATATATATATATATATATATATATATTTATATACACACGCACACATATACACACAATATTAAGTAACCCTAACAAATACATCAAAACCTATTCTGACATGTTTTTAAAGGGGGTGGAGAAATTATTAACCTGTTTATCATACTGTACCAAGCAAAGTAGTCAAAGGTTCCTGATTCCCTGATTCTGGAGACCAACATTTATTTATTTGTTGACTGGAATTTGTTTACCGGGAAAGTCCAATGAAAACTTCACCATCTCATCTGTAATCAGGACATCTCCTGCACCTGCCCCCCTCCCCTTATCTCTAGGGAGCAAGTCATCACTGCCCTCTCAAAGGCAAAAAATACAGCTTCCATGGGACTCGATAACATCCCAGGCTGCATCCTACATGAACTCAGGCAGCAACTTGCAGCACCATTAGGCACCCTATTCAACCAAAGCCTGAGTACTGCCTTCATCCCAGCTGAGTAGAGGACAGCCACTGTTATCCCTTTGAACAAAGGTGGAGTGTCCACTGATACAGGAAATTCTAGACCCATCAGCCTAACTAGCCTGATCTACAAGGCCATGGAATGGATTATCATGGAGCTCATTAACAAGGACATTGGCAACCTCGAAAAACACTTGATCCCACATAGTTTGGCTTTATCAAGGGGAGGTCATGCCTGTTAAATCTGGGTGACTTCTTTGATACAGTCACCAAAGCCATGGACGATGGGAAGACAGTGCACACTGCCTACCATGACCTGACCAAAGCCTTCAATACTATTCCCCACTTAGGTATAATAGATTAACTCCCTCAACTAGGCATCAATCCATATGTTATCAGATGGGTAGTAAACTGGCTAACTGATATAAATCACCTAGTCAAAATGGGAGAAGCCACTTCAAGCAGTACATCCATAATGAGCAGTGTACCCCAAGGATCGGTCTTGGGGCCTCTGTTGTTTGGGATATACTTTTCTGAGGTGCAGGCCAAAACCAGTGGGCTATGGCTGACCAAATTTGCAGATGACTGCAAGCTGTTCACTATCATCAACTCCTCTAGTGATGTGGAAATCCTCCAAGAGGGTCTCACCTAAACAAATGACTGGTGCCAGAAATATAGCCTCAAACTAATGCCAAAAAATGCATCATCATCCCCTTTGAGGAGAGTGACGTCCGCACAAATTATTACATTAATAAGCACGCAATCAGTCATGAGGGACCCTGGGAACCCAGGTTGATAGCAAACTGACATTTGACCACCATATTGCCTCCATTCTATAGAAAACTTTCTACATGGCCCACCTGATCAATAAGGGTATCTCATCCAGGGACAAGGATGTTATAACATTCCTGTATTTTCCCTTATAAGGCCCATTATGGAGTACAACGCCCCTTTCGGCATGTGCCTCACAAAGCACATGCAGCAGCTGGACACACCGCAGAGGTTCCTCACCAAGAGAATCTATTGCCTCAAACATCTAACCTACTCAGATAGATTAAAAACCCCGACCTTCTACTCAGTCTCATAAAACCTCCTCAGTGGTGACCTCTGTCTGGCATACAAAGCAACCTCGGACCCCACCTTGATGGGACTGCTGCATATCCACATGTCAAGCTCCATTCAAGTAACCCGCATGCGCAACCTCAACCTGGTCTGTGGCATCAACAGGCCTCGTTGGAAAAGCAGATTTGTGTCCCAGAGACTCACCCTTCTGTGGAATAGACTCTCTCTCCACGTCAAGTAGAGTACCTCATTAACCCTTTTTAAGTGCAAACTGGATAACTAGATGGGGAACAGAAAATACACCCCTGGGATTACATCTGTGTCCCTGCTGAACAGGGGCATCGGGTGCTGACTTGTTGGAACATAGGCTAAATTCGTGGCTAGGCTTGTAAGGGGCTCTGGGCCAATAGCCTAGTAACTTCCTATGATCCTATGAACTGAACAGTTCCCTTTCTCAGCAGAGGTCTAGGGAGCAAAGCTCCATCACACAGATATCGTAGACATAATTTGCATTGTTTCATCATTCAGTCAGTTTCATTCACAGCAACAGTTCCATTATTCAGACATCATTGACATCATCCACACCATATACAGTTTCAATTAAAAATAACATTTACACATTTTTTTATTTTTAAATGCAGGGAAGTGTATGCAGTATATCATCAGTATGCAGAGCTTTTCAGATGTTATGTAAGAGTATTTGTTACTATTAAGAACTGCTCAAAATCTAGGACAAAGGAAGATAAGATAAACCATTAGAGCAGACCAAAGAAAGAAAGAAGGGGGGATATGAGGAGGATACAGGAGATGAAATAATATAGGGGTACAGTTGTGATAAGAGTATGTTTATGCAGCAGAGAGTTATGGCACAAATTCATACAGCTATATTAATACTAATCTAACCAGGGATGGTACAGGTGCATAGTCACTTATCTATTAGGTGTTGCTTCAGTCGGTATTTAAAGTCTTTCAGCATGCAAACTAGTCTTAGGTGGAGTGGGATAGTATTCTAGTTATAAGCAATGCACTGTGAATACACTGAGTATCCTGCATTGTTGTTGGATTTAGTTATGGATTGTTGAGATCTCTTACAAAGGTCGAATGATGGAGTGAAAAGAAGGTAATTTTTCAAGGTTGTGCAGAAGTTTGTAGTTTATTAATTGCAAGAATAATAGAAAAATTAGTTCGAGCCAGTTTGTTTTACAGAGAGAGGCAGTGATGTGACCTATATTGTTGGCTGGTTGTGAATTTGACTAGTCTGGCTGATAGGAGATGGGATTGCTTAGGACAGGAGGCATATTAGGGTGGGGAGTAGAAAAGAAGTGCCTTATGTTTTGTCTAACAGAGACAGTAGTGTTTTACTCTATACAGGATGCCTAACTTTTGATGGGTCTTCTTTATGGCTTACTGAAGGTTGAAATTATATGAAAATCATGCTACCCAGGCAGAGAACAAATTTTAAGTTTAGGATTTAGGATTTAAAGCATAAAATGGTAATAATCTGAAATAAAGAGCTGCTGATACCAGAATAACTAACCATAATTTTAAGTCAGTACTCACCAAGTCCCTTGTTTAGAATACCCAATTTTGATTAAAAGGACGGCAACTGTTGTGTTAAACTGAAAATATGACGATTCTGTGATCAATAAATAGACAATAAAGACATTAGGAGTTGCCAAACTACATAGCAAGTCACCAGTCTAATAAATTGCAAGTTAAGATATGTGCCAACAGGTGGATTTGCATTACTCTAGTGAGAGTACAAAAATAACTTGGCCATTTCTAGGCTTCTGATTGCTGTACAGCCATGAAATGTGTTGTTCTGAGATTGAACACTGTGCTCATTTGAATATTTTACCTCTTCTGGGCTATTATAATCTGCTTGCATTTGTGAGGCCTTGTGCTTATTCACTCAGAGCTGCACTAACCACCCTACTGACTGTGACTATGTTATATGAAAACTGAAACTACCAGTCTGGGAACACGTGACGTTTAACAGTGCATTGTGTAGACACAGCCACTCAGAATCTTAACTTTCTATATCTCACTTTCTCCATAATTTCCTAGTCTACTTAATACTCAGTACTTGTGCAAGCTAGTTACTCTTCATGTGTAGACTTGCATTATTTCTAGATAGACACCACTAAAGAAAAGCAACTCTAAATCTCATAGGCACTATTTTCCCATCAACCTACATCAGTAAACACCTGGAACTATGGATTTGCTCTTTTCAACTGTCTCTGTTACCAGCTTGCTTGAAATGAACATACTGAAACAATGTAGCAATTACCTCATATTTACTAGTAGTTACTTTCTACCTTTACTTAACTGACAGTGTGTGGGAGATATACTTACACAATGGTACTGGAGGCAAAGCTCTAGCAGAAAGCCACACAAATAACAAGCGGGTTGTCAGAAACAAATGACACTATACTATACAAATGTTCAGTACAAACAAGCACAAAAATAAATAAATACATAAAAATTAATACCCATTTGTTAACTAGGTAGGTCCACTGGACTCTCAGTTCCTTTTCAAGGGTGACCCAGGAGCAATGTCTGGCTAAATTACTTGCTTAAGGTCACACACCAGGCAAAGGAAGGCTGAGGATATCAAACCCTGTGCCGCAGGAAAGTACAGTTTTGTACCTACCATAAATGTAGATGTTCGAAGATCCACATTGCTGCAGTCCTTACATATGGGTAGTCCGCTGTCCTCGGTCGGCCCGAATATCAAAGTATTAGGCTGACGTCGGTCAAGGCGCTTAAGACTGACATCAGGACGTCAGGGTACAAATGCGCATGACCGACGTCATATCCTCAGTCTTTTCTTGCCCCAGATGTCAGAAGACCCTAAAAAGAAAGGCCAAAACCAAAAGACAGCAAAAAACAACCAACCACCCTTGCACTAATCATATGTACAATATATACAATATCCACAATATTCACAACCCAAACCACACAACCGCCTCTAACTACAGAGGGAAGGAGGGAGAAGTATTGGACTGCAGCAATGTGGATCTTGAACATCTACATTTATGGTAGGTACAAAACTGTACTATGTTCTTCATCTCACATTGCTGCAGTCCTTACATATGGGTAGAATCCCAAAGCAGAGGTAAGGGAGGATGGCAAAACTAGAAAGCATTAGGAGCTGCCAAAATGCCCTGTAAAATTGCAGTGGCAAAACCAGCCCTAGATTTAGAGTAAAGTGGAAGGTGGTAATGCTTAGAGAAAGTATGCACTGAACTCCAAGTAGCTGCCTCCAAAATATCTTTAGTTGCCACCCCCCTTAAAAAAGCTGTAGAAGTGGCAGTAGCCCTAGTGGAATGAGGCCTAATCCCAGCTGGAATCTCCTTGCCATGATGGGAATAACAAAATGCAATGCAAAACCCAATCCACTTAGAAATAGTTTGTCTTGACACAGGCTTGCCCTGAGAACCCAAAGCAAATGAAACAAATAACTGCTGAGACTGTCTGAACCCTTTAGTTCTGCTCAAATAATATCGCAACTGCCTGTGTATATCCAAAGTGTGCAAAATCTTTTCCCCTTTATTTTGGGGGTTTGCATAAAAAGTAGGCAAATGAATAGTTTGGTTTAAAGCCACACTAGAAACCACTTTAGGCATAAAGGAAGGATTAGTACGCAAAGATACCCTATCCTTATGGAAAATTAAGAAAGGCTCAACCGCCATAAGGGCCTGTAATTCAGAAACCCTTCTTGCAGAGGTAATGGCCAACAAAAAAGCAGTCTTCCATGATAAATATTTCAACTCGGCAGTAGCTGCAGGCTCAAAAGGTTGTAGAGTGAGTTTCTCCAACACAAAATTGAGATCCCAAGCAGGAGTAGGAGCTCTACGTGGGGGTCTTATATTCTTTGCCCCCTAAGGAATTGCTTAAACAAAGGATGAGAAAACAATGGTGGGTCACAGTCATAGTGAGCAGAAATTGCTGCAGCATGAACCTTAATAGAGGAGAAGGACAAACCCTTGTCCAGTAACTCAGTAAGATATTGAAAAGCCACACTTAAATTAGGCTTAGAAACATCAAATTCCTTTGCTGTACTCCAAAATAAAAATCTCCTCCATTTATCTGCGTACACTTTCCTTGTACTAGGCCTTCTGGCCTCCAAAATAACATTCAAAACTTGCTGTGGAAGCTGAGACCCTCCAGGGTTTAAAACAGAATATGCCAGGCTGTTAGATGTAGAGAGTGAAGTTTGACATTGAGTAAATGACTGTTTTCCTGAGACAGCAGGTGTGGAATCGAAGGCAAAGGCCATGGAGGCTCCCATATCAGACTTCTCAGTAATGGGTACCAGTGCTGTCGAGGCCAATCTGGAGCTATTAAAATCATCTTTGGCTTGTCCTGTCTGACCTTCAGGAGTACCTTTGGGGGGAGAGGCAGAGGTGGAAAGGCATACACATGAAGATTGCTCCAATTGAATGAGAGAGCATCCACTTTCCAAGCTGTGGGATGAAACCTTTTTGTGCAAAACTTTGACAGCTGGTAGTTTAGTGGAGAAGCGAACAGATCTATGTCTGGAGTTCCCCATAACACTGTCAATTTCTGAAATACATGAGGATCCAATTTCCACTCGTGGGGATCCATAATTTGTCTGCTCAACACATCTGCTAAGGAGTTCTGTGCTCCCGGCAAAAACCTTGCCTGAAGATTTAGCTGTAAACTGAGAGCAGTCTCCCACAAAATCATTGCTTGTCTGCATAGAGGATAAGAATGCGTTCCCCCTTGCTTGTTGATGTACCACATGACAGTTGTGTTGTCTGTTAGAACCAACACCTGCCCTGGAAGAAGTAAATCCTTGAAAGCTACTAATGCAAATTGGACTGCTAACATCTCCTTCAAGTTGATATGTAGATGTTGAAGTCTGGCAGGCCACGTGTCTTGTACCCACTTTCCATTTAGATGAGCTCCCCAAGCTTTGTCTGAGGCATCTGTCGTTAGAATCTGACTCGCCTCTGGCCGGGACACAGAGAGTCCCTTGTTTAGGTGACATTCCTGAGCCCACCACAAAAATTCCTTTTGAATGCAAGGTATTATCTGAATGACAGTGTCCATATCTTGGCAGTGCTGTGTCCATACATTTTGAGATACCATTGTAGCTTCCTCATATGCAGTTTGGCATTGGGAAGCACCAGAATACAAGATGCCATGAACCCCAAGGCTTGAAGGACTGTCCTTGCAGTCAGCCTGGACTGATGAGACAATTGATGGAAGTACAGAGAAAGATTCTTTTGTTTGTCCGGGGTCAAAAGGCCATCTGGGATGCTGTATTCAGTCTCACACCCAGAAAGCACATGTCCTGAGAGGGTACTAGACTGGACTTTAATTCGCTCACAGAATACCCCAGGCATCTTAGCACTGCTATCACATACTGTAAATGATGAAGAAGTTCGTCCTTTCTTCGGCCAGAATCAGGCAATCGTCCAAATAAGGATAGATCTGTATTCCTCTTAGCCTGAAGAAAGCTATCACTGGTGCCAGAACCTTCGTGAACACTCTGGGCAGTAGATAAGCCAAAGGGCAATGCAGAGAACTGATAATGAGAAGTCCCAGCCCGAAAACGCAGATACTTCCTGCAACTGAGCCTGATAGGAACATGAAGGTAAGCCCCCTTGAGATCCAGAGTCACCATCCAGTGATCTTTGCCCAGCAGAGGTAAAAGCTGTTGTAACGTCAACATTTTGAACTTGGAAATGTCCAGATATGTGTTGAGGATAGATAAATCCAAAATTGGTCTCCACGTGTTCCCCTTCTTTGGTACTAGGAACAGGCGAGAATAAAATCCTAGGCCCACTTCTGGCAGAGGGACCGGTTGTATGGCCCCTATTTGAAGTAGCAGAGAAATTTGTTTGTGAGCCTCTAGTCTTTGCTGAGGAGGAACGTCCGGCATGCCTTTGAAAGGAGGCAAGGTATGGAAATAAAACTTGTAACCTTGGTGTATGATATCCAATACCCATCTGTCTTGGGTAATCAAACTCCAATTTTCCTTGAAGAGTGCCAACCTTCCTCCCAAAGGTGCTGCCAGGCAAGAAGGATCTGGCAGCTGAAAAGGTAGGTCATTGGGCCTGTTTACGAAAGGACTGGCCCCTGCCCTCACCAAGATTGTGCAGGTGAACTCCCTGTTCTAGGTCTGAAGGAACTCTGAGCTCTACCCCTACCACGCCTAGATCTACCCCTAGACTGAGAATCATAAGAAGGATACGTCCACCCCTTAGCAGGCCAATTCCTACTAAACTTCGGAGGCTGAACTTGCAAAAAATCTTTAACAGCCTGCATAGACTTAGCCTTGTCTTCCATTTTCTTCAAGACTGACTCCACAGGTGAACCAAACAACACATCAGACTGTAAAGGAGCATCCAAAATCCTTGTCTTAACATGGTCAGATAAATTCTGATCCCTCAGCCAGGCATGCCTGCGAAGAACTGAACCAGTGGCAGCCACCCTAGACGAGGCCTGTACAGCATCAAAACCACATTGTAAAGAATGCTTACCCACTTGTTCAGAGACATGCACCAAATCTTGCAATTCTTTACACTCAATGCCTTCCGCCAGAGCATCTACCTTAGACTTTAATTGAGAAAGAAGATAGTTTTGATATTTCAACATGTGAAACTGGCAATTCAAAGCCCTCATAGCTAAGGTGGAAGAAGTATAGACTTTCTTTCCCCATCTATCCAAAGCTCTGGCCTCTTTATCTGGAGGAACCGGATTTTTACAACAGAGGCCTTGACACCCTTAGGTCCCTGACTAACAGTTTCTGGGTCGCCCTAGGACTCTTATAAAGATATTTATGAGCCTCAGGCACCCTGTAATACCTATCCGGTTTAACAGGAGCAGGAGGCAAAGAATCAGGATTAAGTGAAGCCTCTGCAAACACATCTTCCACAACATCCAGAACAGGTGGTATAGCCAAGGGCCTATGCTGGGGCAAAAGCAAAAATTCCCTAAGCCGCTTCCTGGAATCAGAGAAGTCCTGACCTTCCCACTTAAAATGTTCCCTCATGGAATGAAGAGTCTCTGAAAAAGAAATAACCTCTGGAGGAGATGCAGAAGGAGTCGAATCATCTGCATCAGAATCAGAATAAGGACAGTACTCCTGCAAGTCTTCAGCCAAGACTCTGAAACATCCGAAGCCTGCTCAAAACTCCCCAACTCTGGCTCCACCCTAGGCCTCTTATCAGGAGGGGTAAAGAACCTCTAATCAAAGTTATTAAATCTTCTGCCATTTTAAGCATGTGCTTCTTGGGCACAGACCCTGCTGAACTAGGAGTGACACCAACAGAAGCTAAACCTGGCCTGCCTCTGGGAGAAGCCTTGGAAACAGAAGGAGAGGGCCTAACCACCCTAGGAAGGGAGGGGAGTACAGTAACCTGAGAAGCCCCTTCAGCCTGGGCTGCCTCCTGAGAGGCCACATCCTGCAATATCAAAGTCTCCCCCTGGGACTCCAGAGAAGCCTCCGTCGGAACCACCGGTTCCACTGACGCCTCTAAAGAACCGGCGTCCGGTACGGACAACTCTTCTTGCCTGGGTTTAGCTGCTTTGTCTTTGCGCTTCTTCGAAGAAGCGGGCGCCGGAGAATCCGACGGCATATTATAATTGCACCGCTTCCCGAAGACCAGCCTAGCACAATCTAACCTTCGCTTAATAGTGCGCTTATTGAACCTAGCACAAAAGCGACACCCAACAACGTCGTGCTCAGGCCCCAAACAAGGAATACACAAAGAATGATAATCCCTATGCGGTATCTGCTTCCCACAAGAAATACAGTTATTCACTTTTTCTGACATCCGGTAAACCACTGAGGCAAGAAAAAACTAAAATATTCCCCAACGGGGTACTTAGCCAACTTTGACTCGGTCTGAAACTCCGAATTCGAAAAATTCCAGAACGCCGAACGGCACTTGCAACGCTGCTTCTGCATCGGACCATGCGGCAAAAAAGACTGAGGATATGACGTCGGTCATGCGCATTTGTACCCTGACGTCCTGATGTCAGTCTTAAGCGCCTTGACCGACGTCAGCCTAATACTTTGATATTCGGGCCGACCGAGGACAGCGGACTACCCATATGTAAGGACTGCAACAATGTGAGATGAAGAACATCTATAGCTCACAGTCTTAACCCTATGCACCAAGTGCCAGACAAACACAAAGACCTACATATGTTAAGATTCTTAAAAGTAACCTACCTAAACCACCATGACCTTTCACATGTAACCCAAGAAATAACCTCAAAAACACACAACACAGGTAACATCCACCATGAAACATACATCTAAACAGTCACAGTGTCTCAAGTCAAAAGCTCACAAGTCAAACTTCCACATACTCCAATATCTTAGTCATAGGTGGCACCATAGTTTGAGATCACTCACCAGGATATTCAAGAACTGGACACAGTTGCCTATCACATGCCAGGATTCATCACATCACGCATGCACAAGTCACTGGACCACAGTAACACACGACACAGTCGTTCTGCAAGCGGGTGTAACTGACGTAAGACATACCTCCCAAGACTATATAAAAAGAGACATGACTGTGCTCTCAGAATGCATGTCCGAGGTAGGTGTGACCTTAGGGTTGAGCAGCATTTTACCATCAAGAATAATGCCACAATACAAACAAATTATTGGCTTCAACAAAAGGCTTGGCTTATAACACATATCTGTCTGGGAGGAGACTGCAGACATTCCAAACTGCTTTGCTAGGGATGTACTGCACCCTTCCACTCAAGGCTTTTGCAAACTGGCTAAATCTTTGTTCACCCCACATAGTGTCTTTTTTTACGCAAAGTGAGTCTTCTAACGCTTCCAACACAAACCAAAATATGGATAACAAAGGTACTGCTGCAGGACTTCCAAGATGGCTGCACATTCATCAACAGCTTGACTTTGTCCCTCCCAGTGTGAAAACAAACTGAGAAAGTGCAGCCAGAGATACTGTCAACGTGAGAAAATTTCAGTTATTGGCTAGTAAGTACACTGCCTGGATGCCTGCAAAGAAGAAATTAAGAGAGTTTTAAAAGAAAATCAACTAGAAACGTTGACGAGAAAACTCTGACTAGGAAGAATTCTGCAGCTGTTCAGCAAAAAGCAGTTCAAGCTGCAGCTTTGGTGCAAGATATGACTTCCATTAATCTATAGGAAAAGTCAGTCGAATGTCCTCAGATCGGATTACAACACAGGAAACACTGAATGGGTATATCAACTCAAATAATCAAAAGACTGGTTAAGTCTAATAACAAATTTTAAGTGGAAACAGTAAATATGAGAACACCAAATATAATGAAAAGTTTTCCTTTAGCAATAAATGTTTTAATTAGAGCTTCATGCGGCAACAGTCTGCTTAATTTATCTTTTATTTCTTACTTTTCCATGGAGGCAAGCTGATAATAGGGCAATACAAATGGCCTTTAAAACTCTGCTCCACTCACACCTAACATCTCTTTGGAAATGCTCATGTTCACATCCTGCATAATTTATTTTTTATTTTATTTTACATTTGTTGACCGGGCTAGTCCAACTGGATACGTGTCCATTTTCAGTGGAGGCCCGGGGAGAAAAGCTCCAAACAAAAACATACAAAAATATATATACTAAAGGTAACATACAAACTACTTGTAAAAAACAAAATATACTTAGAAATATAAAAACATCTGATGCTAAGATTTGGAGAGACATTAATATAGAGTAATGCATCTTCAGTTTAATATAGTATACAAAAAGAAATAAGAGTACAGTATCTGGTAGGAACTAAACCTGGTAAGTAGTACTAATTAGTATTTAGTAGTGACGGAAAAGTGGTTAAGTGGGCAGCAGATAGATTAGAGAATAACAGCTAGGCAGGGTTAGTACATGAACATAACCAATGGTTAGAGAATAAAAGTTTTAGATTATTTTTAAATAGTGGGAGAGAGGTTAGGGTTGTAAGGTCTTGTGGTAGTTGATTCCATATTTTACCAATATAGTTAGAGAATATGGAGTCACCTGCTAAGTTCTTGGATAAGGAAGTGTGAATCAACATTTTGTTAGCAGAGCGTAGATTTTTCAAGTTGTAATAAGGTTTTATGAGGGAAGAGAGAATAGGGATATTATTGGGTTGGTATAGGGCTTTATGGGCAATTATTAATTGGTTAAAATGTAATAAGTGTGGTAATTCAAGCCACTCAAGTTGTTTTAGGTTCAGACAGTGATGAGTCCTGTAAGGTGTATTTGTAGCAAATCTGGTGATGTTGTTATAAGCTCTGGCTAGTTTGTTAAGATTGTTTGTAGAAAGATTGCTGAATATTGGGGAAGCATATAATAGGGTGGAAATTAAGTGGGTTCTAGCTACTGTGGTTCTGGCAACTGGTGTCAAGAAGGGTTTTATTCTATATAGGGATCCAAGTTTTTTATTAGTCAGTTTTATTGTATTGTTTATGTGAGTGTCAAACTTTAATTGATTGTCAATTGTGATTCCTAGGAGTTTGGTGGTGGGGTCTGGAGAGATAACAGTATTGTTGTTTGATGTAAGTGTAAAATGAAGTGGGGGAGACAAATGAGAGGGTTTAAAGAGCAAAAGTTTGGTTTTTTGGGGGCTGAGCAGAAGACAGTGGTTGGAGAACCATTCTTCTATAGTGGTAAAGGCTTTTTGTGTGATAGAATGAAGCTCAGTTTGGGATGAGGCAGAGCAGATGATAGTAGAGTCATCTGCATATTGAATACAGGTGGAGAGTGGGGTAGAGAGATAGAGGTCATTTATGAAAATGGAAAAGAGA
This sequence comes from Protopterus annectens, assembly GCF_019279795.1. NCBI lineage: Eukaryota > Metazoa > Chordata > Ceratodontiformes > Protopteridae > Protopterus > Protopterus annectens. The sequence continues at coordinate 1,644,988,662 of NC_056741.1, read as the reverse complement.
AGTGGACCTAAAATAGAGCCCTGAGGAACACCTAGGGAGGTGGGAAGGAGATCAGAAAGATGGTTTTGCCAGAGAACTGCTTGTTTACGGTTTTCTAGGTATGATGTAAACCAGTTCATAGCAAGATTGTCCAGTGAGAGGGACTTCAGTTGGTGGATGAGAAGTTGATGATTAACCATGTCAAACGCTTTAGACAGGTCAATAAAGAATGCTGAGGAAAGAATATTGTTATTACGATTATTGTTGATAGAGTTAGTAAAAGACAGCAAGGCAGTGGTAGTACTGTGAAATGGACGGAAACCATGTTGGCAGTTAGCAAGGAGGTTATTCTGAAGTAGGTGAGCTATTAATTGTTTGTGGATACATTTCTCCATAATTTTAGCAAGTGGAGAGAGTAGAGCTATAGGGCGATAGTTGGAGAACTCAGTAGAGTCACCACCTTTGTGAAGTGGGATGATGTGTGAGATTTTCCAAATGGATGGAATGGTGCCTTCTTTTATAGTTCGATTGATCAATATGGAGATTGGGAAGGCAATGGCTTTGGCTCCTATTTGGAGGTATTCTGCTGGTAGTTTATCAGCTGAGGGAGTAGTAGGTTTTAGTTTTTGAAGTAAGGAGGAGATATAGGAGGTGGGTATAGGTTCAAGGTGAAAAGGAGGGGGAATGGCGCTTGGGCTTGGCAGATTGGAGGTATCAGGGTTTAGTTGATTCGCTAGATTTAATATAGTAGTAGTAAAGAAAGTATTAAAGGCATTTGCTATTTGTATTGGACAATCAGGTTTGGAGTCTAGTGGATGAGGTGTGGCAACTTTGCCTGGGGAAAGTAATGTGTTAATAGTAGACCAGAATTTTTGTGGCTGTTGAAGGGAAGTTTGCTGGAGTTGGATATAAAAGTTCTTTTTATCTTGTAGGATAGCTTTTTTTGTTAGGTTTCTTTGTTGTCTAAAAGTTTGGTGATCGATAGTGTCTTTTGTGGTACGCCATTTGGCCCAAAATTTATTTCTATTATGAATTAGTTTTTTAGTTGAATTTGAGAGCCAAGGTGCTGGTTTGTTTTTTATTCTTATGGAACGCATTGGGGCATGATGGTCTAGGATAGCTAGGAAAGAGTTATTGAAGTAATTAACTGCTTCATTAACAGGGAGTGACTTAAGGGGGGACCAATTACATTGTTTAAGTTCAGTTAGAAACAGTCCGTTGTTAAAATGTTTTTTGCAACGGGCAGTTCTGACTGGAGTGGGGATACTTAAACTTGTTTTATGTCTAATGATGTATATTAGAGAGTGATCACTAAGGTCATCTGGGAGAGTTCCTGTTGAATAGTTTTGTGGTGGACCGTTAGTTAGTATCCAATCTAGGATGGTTTCTTTATTATTAAGTTTATTTGTTCTGGTTGGAGAGTTAATAAGTTGTGTGAAGCCATATAGGTTAATCAGGGTGGATGGGTTGGTGTTGTTACATAAGTACCAGTCGATATTAAAGTCTCCTAGTAGAATTGTTTCTTGAGGGAGATTTGAGGAGAGCCAGTTTAGTAGGTCTTCTAATAGTGTGTGATTATTACCTGGGGGGAGATAGGTGCAGATTATGTTAACTGATTTGTGTGAGTTTAGTTGGAGTTTAGTAATAATTATTTCTAAGTTGTTGTCAAAGGGTAGTTTTTGATTTATTTTGTTGATTTGCAGTCCTGTTTTGTAGAGAATTGCTACCCCACCACCTTTTTATTTTTAAGGTCTTGTCTAAAGATACAATAGCCTGGGGAATAATTTCAGTGTCTTTTATTGTAGGTTTGAGCCATGTTTGTTAGGCAGAGGATGTCAAATTGCTGGACATCTAGAAGAGCATGAATTTGTGGTATTTTATTGCATATGCTGTATGTTTAGATGGGCTATAGAAAGTGATTTGGAGTGTTTGGTTGGTGGTAAAGGGATTATATTAGGTTTGTTACAGTTAGTGGGGGCTGGGTGATGGTTTGGTCCTGGGTTGGGGTCAATGTCACCATGTGTTAAGGAATGGATTCGTGTAAAGTTGTAGTACTGGAGAGGTTTACAATGATAGTTCCATAATTTTCTAATATTTGGAATTGAGTATCTGATGTGAGTTAGGCGGTGATATTTGGCTTGATAGAACCTAGGCTTGTAGATGGCATTAAAAGAGCTTATTGATGAAGGTAGAGAAGTTGTTAGAGTTTGTTGGGAAGGAATAGTAAGAGTAGAGAAGAGGGGTTGTTCATAATACGTTAAGAGGTAAGTAGTGGTAAGAGTTGTTAGGAGTGAGAGTACTAGTAGCCATTGGAATCGGTTAGGCATGGTAGAAGAGTATAGTAGATATTAGAGGAGAAGGAGAAAAGAGAGGGTTTACTATATGTAGGATAATATAGATAGTGGTGGAAGGAGACTTATACTTGAGGAGAGTAGAAGTATAGATATGGGGTGTTGCTGTTGTAGATTCTTTGATTGGCTGTTGGTGAAAGGGGGTGGGAGTATGAGGGTATAAGTTAAGAGGTACTGGGGGCGGGTGGGAATTGGGGGCAGGGTAGGGGAGCGGAGTGAGCCCGAAGGGCGAATGGAGCGGGAAGACACAAAAGAGTATCTTGCCAAGGAAAACAATCTGTGGAGTGGAAGAAGGAGCAGGTAGGTCAGAGATGGAGTGCAAGTTTAGTTGTTAAAGTCAGCTAATGTGTATAGTTATGTTGCTAAACTAGAGTGTGGTATGGGAAAGATGCAAAGGGGAGGGTAAGAAGGAGCAGGTCAAGAATGAGTCTCTGTTTACGGGAGTAGCGAGTGAGGTTTAAAGGAGGTTAGAAGAGAGTCTATGAGGAGAAAATAGAGAGGTGTGGAAGCACCAGCTTGTAGCCAGCTATTTAGCTGCAATGACTGGTTCCTAAGCAAGGGGCTAAAAGAAAGAACAAGTAGTAATGTTAAAAGAAAGAAGGGAATAGGAGTAGGTGAGAAGGTATAAGTAGAGATTCAGCAGTAGTAGAAGAAAGGGGAAAGGGGGTTATTGACTGCTGGCTGTTCTAGGGGGAAGCTAAACTAACCTATGAGAGTCGTTTTGGTTAGCACAGACACACAAAATAGGACAAACTTTCACTGTCTTTTTGGGTAGTTTTCTCAGGGAGCTGGAGGATATGACCTTCGTTGGAAAAATTTCAATGCTTCCAGGAGGGTAGTAGGCAGGTATATCGGTGCTTGAATGGACCAGATCAACAAGTTTCACTGTCTTTTTGGGTAGTTTTCTCAGGGAGCTGGAGGATATGACCTTCGTTGGAAAAATTTCAATGCTTCCAGGAGGGTAGTAGGCAGGTATATCGGTGCTTGAATGGACCAGATCAACAAGTTTCACTGTCTTTTTGGGTAGTTTTCTCAGGGAGCTTGAGGATATGACCTTCGTTGGAAAAATTTCAATGCTTCCAGGAGGGTAGTAGGCAGGTATATCGGTGCTTGAATGGACCAGATCAACAAGTCTCAGGTTAGTTCAAACCTCCAAGTTAGGACGCTCAGCAGCCAGGTAGAGAGCGGGGAAAAGAAGATCCCCGGTAGCTACCTTACTCCCTATCCCTTCCCCCTTTCTCCTTTTATCCTAACTCAAATATCTATCTCCTCATTTTCCTGTATGTCTCTACTTCCCCTAACTCATTTTTCCCTTACCTCATTTAACCTATATATATCCCCCCACGTCTATATTATCTTATTGAAGTTTCAGAATATCAAATCTGATATGATCAACACTATATCATCGAATTCTGAAACATCTAAAGATAAAAAAACATGCCTAAAAACAAAAATAAATAAAAACTTACCTTTGCAAGCAGGGAGGCAAGCCCCCCTGTGCCCCCCCCACACCCCCCTACTTAAATATACCAACTCCGAGACCGCACTACATTGAGCTAAATGGAAATCTCCCCTTACGGAGATTTCCATTTAAACATTCAATGTTTTTTGCTTTCGCTAATCTGGTGCCGACAATATCAGCTTTAATACTGTCGGCCTTCGACAAGGTGAAGTAGACCCATCCCACCACACTGATCATATTTCCTCTATAGGAACATATATATTTGTAAATAGCCACTTATAGTTGTAATTGACTTGTAAATACCTACTTATTATTGTAATAAACTTAACATCTACTTTAGCAATGATAGGGACTATATATTTGCAAACATTTACTAATTGTTATATAATTTCTGTTTTTATCTTCTAAATTGTATCATCAAATACTTTGTTTTTATGTACTCTTCTTCTACAATAACAACCTGTTATTTTATACATTGTATCTATGGAGCTTTTCTCCCCAGGACTCCAATGAAAATGGACTCTTTCGGCCCAATGGACCATCTGGCAAACAAACTTTAAATAAATAAATAAATAGCACTGCTTTCTTTATGGCTAACTGTTAATGATTTCAGAAAGTATGCAAGCAATTTTCACATCTAGAGGGAGTGGGAATAAAGATAAAAAAAGAACAGACACCAATTAGTGTAAGTAGCAGCACAGGTAATAATATGTGTCTTAGCATGGGTAACCTCAATTTTGGGTTAATTAGGGCCTGTGTTAGCAGCTGTCTATTTGGCACAAATGTTCCTATTAGGAGGGTTAAACATCATTTGAAGATGTATACAGTTGTGTGTGGTTGTACTAAGTTAATATGTTCTGGGGTGTGTTTGGTTTCTTGTTTGCAGATATTTATTAAAACAAAAAGTCTTTTAAAATATGACATAGATTCCAATGTTGATAAGAAAAACTGTATAAAGGATTAACCTGCCCATCATTAATGTGTGTATGTAACACAAAAGCTGGAAGTAGACTTTTCAAAAATCTGCCATATATAATAAGCAGGAAAATTATGTCATACAATAATGGCAACTCTTTCCATATTATTTTGGAATGTCAATGATCTCACGTTTTAACAAAGAGGAAAGAATACTTATTTATATTAAGAAATGCAAAGTGGAAATAGCAATACTAGATCAGCTGCATTTGGAAAGAACTGAACATGTTAATTTGATAAAGAAATTATGTTCTTACCATAATGTTCTATCTGTGTTGCCGATCTTCATTCTTTCTTAACTGATGGGTTTTGTTCTGACCTCTCGGAACAAACTCAGCAGTTATACATAGCTCGCGCCAGCAAAAAACTTTCGAGCTAAGGCTCTGCCCACAATACCTCTCTTCCCATTACCTCAGATCAAGTTTGCATTACAGTTAAGAAAATACAGAAGCTCTGTCTAACTTATGACCCTATAACGTCCCAGGACTAGGTCCGAACCTCCAGGAGTCTTTTGGAGGGTGGGATGTCAAGAATTAATGAAGACAGACAATACAGATGGAACGTTATGGTAAGAACATAACTTCTTTATCTGATGTTGTCAATCTTCATTCATTCTTGACTGATGGGATAGAGTCATCAGCTACTTTAGATCCTGGGCAGCCCTAAGTAAGGATATTCCTGAGCACCACAGAGCGAAAATATGCTCCTCCCCTGGAGACCACATCTAATTTGTAATGGGTGATACAGGTATGTGGAGTAGCCCAAGTTGCACCTGCACATATGTCTTCCATAGAAGCCATGGAATGAAAGACTGCTGAAGTGGAAACAAATCTGGTAGAATGAGCCCCAACTGTAGCAGACAGTTTGAGTTTATTTTAATTGTATATAAAGTTAATACAGTCTCTAAGCCTTTTTGACAAGGTGGCCTTTGATACAGGTTAGCCGAATATAGGTCTTGAAAAGGATACAAATAGTTCTGTCTGATTTTCTAGAAGATTTCTTTCTGTCCAAGTAAAACATAATTGTCTGTGGTCATCCAACAAGTGTAAACAGTACTCTCCTTTGTTTGCAAAATTTGGGAAGAAGACTGGTAAGTCTATGGACTGGTTGATACTAGATTCGGATACCACTTTGGGAAAGAAGGTGGGACTGGTTCTGAGTGATACTCTTTCTTTGTGAAAAATGATAAAGGGATAATTCACACATAAAGCTTGTAACTCTGAAATTCTCCTAGCAGACGTGATAGCTAGTAGGAAGAGGATAAAACCTTGAGGTCACAAGTAGCTGGCTCAAAGGGTTGTCGAACTAGACACTATAAGACTACGGTCAAATCCAAGAGCACTACAGGATCTTTGAATGGGGGTTTTAAATGTAGTGCGCCTTTTAAAAAATTCTGTATAAACTATGAGAAATCAAGGAATGGTCATCAAAACCGTTATGAAAATTTGAAATGTCAGCCAAATGAACCTTAATTGGGAACGCAGAGCCCCCCCAGTTCAAACAAGGTAGCTAAATATTCCAGGACCTCATCGACTGATGCAGAGAAAGGGTCTATGTAGTTTGTACACACCCAAATTGAAAATCTTTTCTATTTGCTTGGCTAAAGCTTCCTGGTGAATGGTTTATGGGAAACCAGAAGTATCTTTTGTACTGGAGAGGGCAAGTTATTCTGCAGGGCAATTAATGGAATTGGAGAAATCAAGCCATCAGCTTGAAATTTTGAAGACTGGGATACACCAAGTTCTGACGGTGAGACAGCAGGTCTGGAGTTGGATCCAGAGTCCGGGGGGGGGGGGTGAACCAGATGAGGCCAAAGAAAGGGGAACCAGACCTGGTGAGGCCAATAAGGTGCAATGAAAATTACTTTGATTCTCAACCTTTGGGCTTTCCTCAGAAACTGGGGAATCAGTGGAATAGGGGGAAAAGCATACAGAAGTCCCGGGGGGCAGTCGAGAAGAAGTGTGTCTCTCGGGGACTCCCACTGGGGAATTAGAGTAAAGTAGCTGCTTCATTTGTTGTTTATGGGAGATGTGAATAGGTCACAGCATGTCTGACCCCAGTGACCAAAGATCTTCGTCACTATGTTGAGACTGAGAGAACACTTGTGAGGCAGGAGGATACAGCTGCTCAGTCTGTCCGCAATCATGTTGGAGTTCCCACAGATATGCATTGCTATCAGAAAGCAGTTGGAAGCGATAGCCCATTGCCAAATCCTTAGGGCTTCCGGACACAGAGGCTAGCATCTGGTTCCTTCCTGTTTGTTGATGTACCAGACTATGGACATGTTGTCTGACTGGATTGCAATTGTCCCTGAAGGAAGGAAAGACTGGAATGCTTGCAACGCTAAAAGCATTGCCCTCAATTCTACAACACTGATGTGCAAATTGGCCTCTTGCGGGGACCAAGTGCCTTGAACAGTCTTTCCCAGATAATACTCCCCACCCTATCTGGGAAACGCCCATGGTCACTATGGCCTTGGGCTGAGAGGGGGAAAAGGTATTATCAGTTAGATTCTCTTCTGGCTTCATCCACTAAGATACATCCTTTTTGTAGTGATTTTTTATCAGCACTGGATGGAACATGGGATGCGTTAGAATCAACCACTGTGATGCCAAGAGCCAGTGAAGCAGCCTCATGTAATACCTCACTAGGGGAACTAACATTACAGTTGCTGCCATGGTTCCCAGAGCTTGCAATACCAGATAAGCAGGATCTTTGTTTTGGGAAATGATTACTTGAACTTGCGATCTTAGCTTCAACAGCCTGTGGAGAGGAATGGAAGCTACACAGGACACTGTATTTAATCTTGCTCCAATGAAGTCCAGATCCTTTGTGGGAGTCAATTGTGACGTTTCCTTGCTGACTGAAATGTCTAGTGTTTCAGCAAGATGTAGAACGAAGTCTATGATATAAAGCAGTAGATGCCTGGGCAGTGAGAAGCCAGTCATCTAGATATGAAAGGACCCAGAATCCTTGGAGTCTCAAATCAGCTGTTACGACTGCCATGCATTTTGGTGAACAGCCTGGCAGTTGTGATGAGACCGATAGGCAGCTCTCGGTATTGGTAATGACTGGCTCCTAACTAGAAGTGAAGATATCTTCTGGAGAGTTTGCCCATTTTTATGTGGTAATACGCGTCCTGAAAATCTATAGAGCACATCCAATTGTCCTTCTCCAGAAAGGGAAGGCTAGACTGAATCATGATCATCTGGAATTTTGTCTGTTGTGCAAATTTGTTCAGTAGGCTGAGATCTACGATTGGTCTTCAGTCCCCTGTCTTTTTTGGCACTAAAAAGAAACTTGAGTAAAATCCGGATACTATCTGGTCTGGTGGGACTACTTGGGTGACTCTTTTTTTGAAGCAGCTTTTGAATCTCTACTGCTGCTAGATCCCTCTGACTGGGTGAAACATCAAGGATTCCCTTTTGGGGTTTTGGGAAAAGATTGAAGGAGATGTGGTAACCTCTGGTAATTATTTTCTGCACCCAGGTATCAGAGGTTATTGTAAGCCAGGCTGAATGGTGCAGAGAAAAATCGTCCAACTGCCTCCACACGTAAGCAATCAGGCTTCTATTCAGGAGCACTGATAAGGTTTGTCCGGAAAAGGAATCTATGGAGCCCTGGTTACGAGGACGCCCTCTGCCATGGGGAGGGCATCTCCCAGAAGAGTTGCCCTGGGGGGAATACTTACCACGTGTGTCCTGAAAAGGCCCTTGGGTCTTTTTGAACCACATTTTTCCACTGCTCTGGTTCCTGGAATAAGGTCGCTGTGGAGTGGAAAAATAAACGCCCACAGCAGAAAGGGTGTTTCCGTCTTTTTCACACCTGGCTAGTGTGTCTCTAACTTTTGGGCCAAACAAGGAAATACCATCAACAGGAGCGCTGATAAAAGAAGACAAAGAGTTCTGCGAAGCCAAACAAGCGATTTCAGGCATGACACCTAGTGGCAATGCCTGTGTCTGCTGCACTAGACATCCCTTCAGCTGTATGAGCAATAAGCCGCATAGATATATTTGAGATAGACTTCAGGGTGGCAAGCTGACAGGCAACCTTATCCCAAACTTCTTCAGATACTATACCTGCAAGAGTGTCTGAAAAATAAGTTATCAGATCCCTTTGGAGTCTAGCAAAGTGTGCCAAGAAGTTAAAGGACCTAATAGCGAAGGTCACTGAAGCAAAGATCTGTTTCCCAAATCTGTCCATCATCTGGTTAGGAGGATGGACAGCTGAACTCTCCTTGACAAGTTCCTTTTTGGTGGCCGCCACCACCACCATGGCACCCAATGCTAGACCCTTTGACCAATGGGGCTGATCTTCTGGGAGTTGACAAAATCTTATCCAGTTTCCAGGGAATAGGCTCTATGGAGTCAGGAGCCTTCCACGCTTGCTGAACGAACAGTTTAACTAGGTCGCCAACAGGCAGGGTCACCCAAGAAGTAGATGGGTGGGCACAAAAAGCTTGCAAGAACACAGATTCCTTGGAGAATGTGTTTGAGGGCTTCCAATCACCCCTCTGTTTCAATATCTCTAGGATGTCTCCAAAGGAGACATCTTCAGGGGGTGACTGGGGAGAACCTTCCCCTTCATCGTAATCTGTGTCTTCTGTGACTGATTCTTCTGGAGAATCTATGTGCTTCCTGTTGCACATCCTCTTATGGGGTCACTCCTCAGGGGGAGCTTATGAGGAGGATTCTGAAGAGGAGGGACCCTGGACAGGGATGTCTTGCAGCTCTTGTGCCGTTGTCCTGACGTAGCAGATTGTGACAACTGCAAACCAGGGGATACAAAGCTATGACATTCCAATGAGGAAGGAGCCAGCTGGGAGCTTGCTGAGGCTAAAGCTCTCTCCATGATATGGAAGGCAGGTCCACCTGAAGAGGGATGGGAGCCCAGAACTGAGAAAGACAATCTCGGAACCGGGGTCACACCCTGCTCCAATGAACCACCCACCAGAACAGCAGCCAGGGAAGGGTTTGAAACTGCCATGGTTCCAAAAGCCAAAGATGGCACTATAAAAACAATCGGAACCATGGAAATGGCCCCAGAAAAGACAGCCGAACCATGGTCCTGGGTCTACAACAGATCCAAAGGATCAGAGGACAACAGAGATGATGCCGGTGCCGAGGTAAGGTCCACCATCGGCAACGAGGTAGCTGGTAATGGACCATCGAAGTGAAGAGCTCCAAACCTTGGAAAGAGGTTGGAGGATAAACTGGTGGAGTCCTAGGAAAATAAGCCATGGCTCCAGAAGGGAGAGAGAGGACAGCGTAGGTGTGGAAGACCCCTGGAGTGAAAAAGTTGGTCTACCACTTCAGAGAAACTCCTGGAGGAATGGATCAACATTCCCGAAGGGGTTTCAGGTCTATTAAGAAAGGGGCTGGGGAGCTGACCCAAGAAAGGGGCCTACTGAATGGGAATATCTAGTCCTGGGAACCGTAAAAGTTTTATGACTTTCTGTACCATTGGTTGTTAGGAAGGGGAGGCCTGGACCAAATAAGAGATGCTGGAGCAGAAACTCTTGTTGGTGTCGAAGAGGTCATCTGCTCTAAGGTAGTGGTCGGTGCTGAAGTGTCTGTATCGTGCAATGACCATCAGAACCGAGGGGGACTGGGGCACTGTCGGAGCCACAGTCTTTGATTGTCAATTTTGGAGCTTTAACTCTCAGTTCTGTAAAGGCAGATGGAATCTGTGATTTGTGAGACTTTCCTTCCTGTGCTGAAGGTGCGGACAGTACAGAATGACTTCTCTTTTTTTATTCTGTCTTTGAAGATTCTGAAGTCTCAGCCTTAGAGAGGGCTTCATCAAATGATCCCTTTAACAAACCTTTTAAAATAAGCTTGTTTTGTCTTTCCACTAACATAAAGGCACTGAAGCCCTGACAAATTTTACAAACAATTTCAAGGTGAGGGGCACCCAGGCAGTAAACGCAGGGAAGCTGCCCATCTCAACTGGGGGTCTTTTCTGCCACAATCCTGACATTTTCTGAAGCCAGAAGCTCCTTTTTGTTTCTCTGCCACATCCAATCATACTTAGAGACATACCCAAAGAGGAGAAAGAGGAAAAAGGAGAGAAAAAGGTTTTGTTTTATTTTATTTTTTTTATTTTTATTTTGAAAATTACCAGCAATAGTATAACAAGAATGGGTCTATATTATAATCCTGAAGATTTAAAACTTCAAATCACTAAAGATCAAACTTTAGTGACCGAAGTCTTAAACCCCGAAACCAAAAAAAAAAAAATACTAAAAAAACTAAATAGTGTGTTGGCAAGGGGCAAGCTCCTCTGCATCTCCCACCACCCCCCACTTAAATATACCAACTCTGAGAATGCACTACATTGAAGTAAATGGAAATCTCCCCCTATGGAGATTTTTTGTTTAAACGTTCGATGTAGTGCACTTTCGGTATTCTTGTGTCGACAATATCGCATTCAATATTGTCAGACTTCGAGATTTTACTAGAGACCCAACAAGAATACCTGAAAGGGTAAAAAGGAAAGCCAAATGCAAACAATGGTATTTAAGGATTACCTATCGGTAAAGCGAGACAGAGAGAGAAAGAAAGAGAAGGTAAGTTACCAGCGATGGTAATAAGAAAAACCGTTAGGTAAAAGGGAGTGGGTAGAAAAAGTAATCCTGGTGAAAAACACACTCAGAATAATGGCAATGGAAATCAAAAGAAACTAAACAAGAGTTTAACACCAATTAAATAATGAAAAAATAGAAAATACAAGCACTTAGCTGAGAGTATCGGCTGATGCATCCAATTTTCAGAGTGGCAATTGAGATCTGAGGAAATGGGAAGAGAGGTGACATGAGTAGAGCCTTAGCTCATGAGTTTTTGGCTGGCGCAAGCTATGTATAATGGCCGAGTCAGTTCTGAGAGGACGGAACCGAACTCATCAGTCAAGAATGAATGAAGACTGACAACATCAGATGAAAGGATTTCAGGACGGATATTCTGCAGAATATTAGGGACAAAGGAAAAGAAGATTACTTATATTAATTGCCAGAGGACCTCCAACAGTGATAGAAGAGGGAAAAAAAAAGATTATAATGGCAGATTTGAAGTAGTAAGGGGCTACTAGCAAGGGATGAGGATTATATTGGCATGTGTTTATATTCCTCGTAAAGCTGCTGTATAGGAGCTTAAAAAATTTGGGGAGAAATAATCAGCCTTCATCGGGGAATATTACTTATAGATGGGGACTGGAATTTGATTTGCAACAATGAGGACGTATCTGGGAGGCCTAGAAGGGAAAATATAAGAAAAGGTAGATTTATGAAGAAATTTATGAAAATATTTGGTATGAAAGATGTAAATTTAGTAGCAGGAACTCAGACAGCATTTACACATTATTCCCCAAGGTACAATATCTGGGCTAGACTCGATAGAAATTATATTTCACAGAAACATGTCCATTTAAATGAGAAATTTGATACACGCCCAACAACTATTTCAGATCATGCAAAAATAATAACCAAGATAAAAATCCAGGGTAATTAAGTACAAATGAGACACAGGTGCTTCTCCACCTACCTGTTAAAAAGAGAGGAATTTAAGGAACGGTTAGTGAAAATTATTCAACAGCTATTGAGCAAGATAAAAACACTCCGGGGCCAGCTTCAACAAAGCCTACACCATTCAACAAAGCCTACACCAAGTGCAAACTAAGTGTGCATGATATGCATTCAAGAACATTCTTGTCACATTTTTTGTGCTTTCTAGTCACGCCGAACTATTACACTAAGTGTAGATGTAGCTACACTTTATGGTAACCTTTATGAAACCCTGTCAATATTTAAAGCTGCAAGAATATTGGTAGGAAAAGTAAAACTAGGAGGAAGAAGGTGAGAGTTATGTCTGCTTTATCTGTTCTCTCAGAACGGTGTACACTTAGTGTAGGCCTTATTGAATCCCAGGGCAGAAGTTTTAGCTAGTGAGTGGGATAAAATGGAAATGGAATTTAAAAACAGAGTAGAAATTAAAGAAAAGGCGATCTGGTGAAGAAGTAATAAGAATTATTTTCAGGGATTGACAAAGGTTAAAGTATTATAAAATAAGGAGAATCTCACAGAACATGAGTAGGATCAATTGCAATGTCAGCTAAAGAAAAAATAATGTGCATGAGTTTAGAATGATTGCTGCTAAGCAACTTATTTGATAACTCCAGGGAAGATAATCTTTTGGCACAATGACTTAGGCAACAGAAAGTAGAAAGGGTTGATGCCAAAGATAGGGAACCTGTAAGTAAAATTACCAGAGACCTATAAATGCATCGGAAATATTTTAGAAATTTTATGAAAATATACATAACGCATAGCAGTGGGGAAATCAAGAAAAAGCACAAATGGAAATATTTATGGAAGAATTAAATATGCCAAGGGTAGAGGTAGATGAGGCTCAACACCTAACAGTTAAGATAGGAGGAAATGAGATAAAAATGGTGATGTATAACCAATCTACAAGGAAAGTCTCCAGGAACTGATGGTATTCCGGTAGAGGTTTGGAAGTTATAAGGGAAGAAAATGATAATCTGGAAGGTTTTGTTTAACAGTATTTTAAAAGGAGGGAAGGCAACAACATCCTGGAAAAAAAGTTCTGATGGCTATAATATCTATAGATGATAAAGACCCATCAGATCTAACTTCATATAGGCCCATCTCACTTCTAAACCATGATTAGAAGGTGTTTACGTATAATGGCTAAAAACTGGAAAAGGTGATGCCAAAACTGATAGATATGGACCAATGTGTTTTTGTGGAGAACAAAAATGATCCAGAGGGAAGCAGAATGTAAGAAAATAGTGTTGTAATTGGTAAGTCTTGATGCAGACAAAGCATTTGACAGAGTAAGCTGGGATTTTAAGAGTAGGGCAGTGGAAGAATTTGCATTTCTAGATACATCAGAAAGGTTAATTAGAAGGATATATGAGGGATCAGAGGCAAAAATCAAAGTTGGAGGGCTCTTCTCTGATAAGTTATGGCTGCACAGAGGAAACAGCCAGAGGGTGTCCCCTTTCTCTTGTTACTTGAGTTATATTTAGAACCACTGGCAAAGGAAGCAAGGGACACAGAGACACAAGGATATAACTGATAGGGTATTAAGGAAAAGTTGGGATTATTTGTAAATATTTAGTACCTGATGGAATCAGAAAAGGGCATCACAGTGTTATAGAATATTCTGAGATGGTTCTGGTTTTTTTTGGGATATAAAATGAGTGAAGATAAAACAAAGGCTACAGCTATAAACTACATATCCATGCATGAATTGGTCCAGCAATACCCATATGTAGGAGGACATAATAAAATGAAGTACTTAGCAGTATGGATTAAAAAGATTTGATTATGGTAACTAAGGATATGTGGGAAGAGACTAAACAAAAGATAATACAAAAACTGAGAAACTGGAATATTTTGCCTATGGATATAGACAGCAAAATAGAAGCAGTAAAAATGTTTTAGTCCCTTTAGTTTTATACACAGGTCAGCTATATTTTTATGAACCAGAGAAGAAGTGGATAGTAATTAAAGAGTTGAAGGATTTTATCTGGGAGGGGAAGAGTCAAATGGGATATGCTTATCCTCCCAACAGAACAAGGAGATACAGGATTGCCTGATTTGAAGGGACACTTCAGAGCTACACATTTAAGGCTTATACTTAAAACAAGCAGAATGCAACAATTCATAGTGGAAAGAGATGATGAAGCATCTAGCAACAGAGATTGCATATCAGCTCCTTAGCATCCCGGTCCCAGCATGCTCCCACTGTCCCACTTGCAAAACCAAGAGCGTGGTTCCCCTGGTTTGGATTGTCCCAACTAAGTATACAACAAAAGGGCTGACCCTTCAAGCAACTAGCTAATCAAGAAATCTGCGAATGTTCCACCTTATTGCCTAACACTGTTAAACAGTGAACATTTGTTTTTAAGAATGTAGGTTCTAGTTTACTTAAGTTTTGACTCCAGTATCTCAGTAAAGTAAGTGGCGTGTACACTAACTGGGATGGGCTAATTAGGCTTTCCCCCTGCTCTCCCTTAATATTGCTTGGCCTTTCCTTCACAACTCTCCTTTGTAATATACAGCATTTACTCCAAAAGACTGACTACTGTAGATCTAGTGCTGACTTGTGGTGCATACTGAAACTGATTGGCAGACTGATTTTTTTTTTCTGCTCTTGGTCTGCCCGGTTTCTGCCCCAACTCTCTTCCATACTATTCACACAGACTAACATGCAAACAAGTTCCTGTCTCAACAATCAGCATCCCAGTCCTGTCACAGATATGCCAAACTCTACTACAAGTTCTCCAAACTCCTGTTACACCTAGCTAAGCAACTAATCCACTTTGGGGATATACACTCCAATCCTGGTCCCACTTACCAAAGCAAAGCATTACCCTCCATCTCATTCAACTCTGATCTGCTTCACCAAAGAAACAAATCTTCCCTTTTGCTCCTGAATATGAATGTAAGAAGTATCAATAACAAAGTCCATGACCAGCATGCTCTGCTCTCCCTCTACTCCCCTGACATTGTAATATTAACAGAGATTTGGCTAAAGCCAGACATTAACAATAATGAAATCATAGTACCAGGATACAATATTCTACGTAAAGACAGGGAAAATAAGTACATTGCAAATGTAAATTTATACTTCCTAGGAATTGCACTTGTCAATGATTTAATAGCTTTTCTGAGGACTCTTATTATTTATTCCATGTATTTGTTCTTTTGTATGGCTTCTATAATGTATAACTGGAGCTTTTCTCCCCAGGCGTCTGCTGAAAAAGGACCTGTGCCCAGTCAGACATTCCCGGTAAACACATGCAAAATAAAATTAAATAAATTCAAAAAAATATGGAAAAAATAGGATTTGGCTGCAGATCCTTAAGGACAATAACAGCATAAGTCATATAGAATATTATATTCATAAAGTAGCAGAAAGTATACTAAGAACTAATGCAACACGGGAATGGAGAGATAGGGATGACTGGAATTAGGGGTACAGAGAATAGGCAAGAGGAGGCTGGAATTTACTAATGAAGACTTGCAAAGGAAACAAGGCACTGAGAGCAAATATCTAGAGAGGGAAAGGTAACAGAATGGGAAGAAGCCAAGAAGACATTTGGACCGCAGGCTAGAGACTGCTTCACTATCAAGGATTGATATCTGAGAACAGGCAAAGAGAAAGGGATAGGGGAATCCTAAGTAAAAGACCTGCTCTGGTAGAGTTTTTAATTTAATCTAGAACAGAAGCTGTTGTTAAAAAAGGGATAATTAATGGGGCATATAAAATACTGCACGATAACTAGAAGAATCAATCCGAGGAGGTTAGAAAAGACTGGAAAGAGCGAACAGATAACCAATTCACAAGAAAACAATGGGAGAACTCATGTATGGCTCCCAAATATGTAACAAAGTCTAGAAGATTTAGGATTTTTGCTTGGAAGAGTTTGCATAGGTATTTTTATATCCCAAGCAGACTCCAAAGAATTTTTACTCGGGTAGATGGCAAATTTTGGAGGTGTGATGGGGAGGAAAGAGGTAAATGGGAAAGTACAGTTGTGTACACTTACCATTAAAGTAGATGTTCAAGTGTATTCACTGTTGCAGTCATCACTTGTGGGTTATCCTGCTGGGTAGCCCTCGGCCAGTCTGAGTACCAGAGTAAAAGTTTCCCTCCTCCGTCGGCTGTTCCGTGAGTGTGGCTGTCATCAGGGCTATAAAGGGAAACAGCCGACGCCATTACATCAGTTTTTCTTGCCCCAATGTCTTGGAGCCCCAGATCAGATGCATACAAAAGTTATGAAAAAGGGGGTAGGTGGGAGGGAAACAGCACTGCAACAGTGAATACAGTTGAACATCTACATTTATGGTAAGTGTACACAGTTGTAGTATGTTCTTCATGTTTCACTGTTGCAGTCATCACTTGTGGGAAGAATCCCAAAGCAGAGGAAGTGAGTGGAGGAAAGCCACACAATTATGGGGATTCTAGCATGCCCTGCAGGAATGCAGATGCAAATCCTGCCCTGGTTTTGGAGAAAGTAGCCATCTGGTAGTGCTTGGTGAAAGTGTGGATAGATGTCCAACTAGTTGCTTCCAGAATTTCCTTGGCAGGACCCCTCTCAGAAAGGCTGTGGAAGTAGAGGCTGCTCTTGTGGAATGGAATTCGATGTTTTGGGAGGACTCTTTCCATGGAAGGTATAGCAGAAATGTATACAATGAGAGATCCATTTGGAAATGGTTTGCTCAGTAATGGGTTCCCCTCTGCCCCAGAGGCGAATGAAAGAAGGAGTTGGTCAGTTTTCCTGATTGATTTGGTCCTGACAAGGTAAAATATCAATTGTTTGTGCACATCTAATGTATGCAGAATTCTCTCCCCTCTATTTGTTGGTTTAGGAAAGAAGGTAGGTAGGTGTATGGCCTGGTTGAGGGTTACATCAGAGACCACCTTAGGCATAAAGGAAGGGTTGGTTCTTAGAGAAACCCTGTCTGCGTGGAAGATGATGAAGGGCTCAGTGGCCATAAGAGCTTGGAGCTCAGATACCCTCCTAGCAGAAGTGATGGCTAGTAAAAGGGCAGTCTTCCAAGAGAGGTACTTGAGATCTGCTGATGAAGGTGGCTCTATAGGGGGTACAGTCAACTTTTCCAGGACAAAATTTAGATCCCAAGCTGGCGCAGGGGGCCTGCTTGGTGGTTTGATGTGAGCCACACCTCCGAGGAACTGCTTCAAGAGCTGTTGAGAGAATAAAGGTTGATCCACCTGGACGTAGGCTGAGATAGCCGAAGCATGAGTCTTGTTAGAGGAGTAAGAAAAACCCTTATGGAGGAGCTCTGCCAGGTAGTCCAGAACCAGGGGGATAGAAGCTTTAGTGCTGGGGATGTTCCTAGTGGAGCACCAGCAGGTGAATCTCTTCCATTTAGAGGAATAAGATTTTCTGGTGCTGGGTCTATGAGCCTCCTTAATAATGTCTAACACCTGATTGCTGAGGGCTGCAGTGGTAACTGTCTTTGAGGAATCAGCCATGCTGTTAACTTGAGTGTGGCTAGGCCTAGATGCAGGGGCTTCCCTCCCTGTTGTGTGAGAAGGTCTGTGGTGGAGGGCAGGGTAAAGGGAAGGTGCATGCTCATGCTGAGGAGCATGGGGTACCAGTGCTGCCTTGGCCAATCTGCAGTAATCAGGATACCCCTTTGTCTTTCTTCTCTGATCTTGAGTAGAACCCTGGGTATCAGAGGAAGTGGGGGAAAGGCGTAAACAAACAGGCTCCCCCAGTGGAAGGAGAGGACATCCACCCTCAAGGCTTCTGGATGAAACTATGTTGAGCAGGATTTGGCCAGCTGATGGTTCTAGTGGCTTGGGAAAAGGTCTATGTCTGGTTCCCCCCAGATGTGAGTGATCTGTAAGAAGGTCTCCCTGTGCAACTGCCACTTGTGAGTGATCTGCCAGGGTGTTTTGCTTCCCTGGGAGGTATTGAGCTAAGAGATGTAGTCCCAGATTCGATGCTGACTGCCAGATTTCCACGGCAAGGTGACATAGGGGGTAGGAATGAGTGCCCCCCCTGTTTGTTGATGTACCACATGCCAGTGGTGTTGTCTATCCTGATTAGGAGTGCCCCTGGTGACAGATGCACTTGAAATGTTAAGATAGCTCTGTGCACTGCTAGCATTTCTTTTGAACTGATGTGGAGATCTAGAACTTCCTGTTCCCAAAAGGCTTGGGTTTGTAGAGTTCCAGTGTGGGCTCCCCTGGCAATGTCGGAGGTATCAGTGGTCAAGGTTTGCTTGTGTGGCCGAAGGACAAAAGGAAGGCCCTTGTTTAGGGAGCAAGCCTGGGCCTACCAGAGGAATTCCTTCCTTAACCAAGGAATTAGTGGTAGTTGGTGTTCCAGAGACTGGGAGTGTTGGCACCAGAGGTTCCTTAGGTACCACTGCGGTTTCTGCATATGCAATCTGGCAAGGGGTACCAGCAGGATGCAGGAGGCTATGTATCCCAGGGCTTGCAATATCTGCCTGGCTGTTAGGTAGGTCTTGTGTGCCAGCTGGTGGAAGCAGAACTGCAGGAAAGTCTGCTTCTGGGGGGGGGGGGACGCTATTTGCATGGATGTGTCTAGCAGAGTGCCCAGGAAGGTAATCCTTTGTTTGAGTAGCAGCTGGGATTTTTCCATGTTGATGGTGAACCCCAGTGAGGTCAGTAGGGTCTGCACAAAGGAGAGGTCCTGTAGGAGCTTGCCTTGTTTTCTGCCTGAGTGAGGCAGTCATCTAGATAGGGGTAAATGTGTACGGCTCTCTGTCTGCAGTAAGCAATGACTGGAGCCAAGCACTTTGTAAAGACTCTGTGAGCAGTGAATAAGCCAAAGGGCAGTGCAGAGAATTGAAAGTGTTGGGACCCTGTTCTGAACCTTAGGTAACTCCTGCAGGACTCTCTGACAGGAATATGCAGGTAGGCATCCTTCATATCTAGGGTCACTAGCCATGCTTGTGGTAGGAGCATAGGTAGTAGTTTTTGTAGTGTCAACATTTTGAATTTTGGAACCAGAAAGGACAGATTCAGGGTAGAGAGGTCTAGGATAGGGTGCCATGTGCCCTCTTTTCTGGGAGGCAGGAACAGTCTTGAGTAAAATCCCTTCCAGGTCTGTTCCTTGGGCATGGGTTCTACAGTACCCTCGGCGTAATGTTTTTGGATCTGGCGAATAGCTTCTGCTGTCTGGTTTGCAGGGATGTCTGGGCAATCTGACCTACATATTTTTTTCATTGAAACAGAATCTGTACCCTCTGATAACAATTTTCAAAACCCATAGATCTGAGGTGATGGTCTGCCAGTTTTCTAGGAAGAGGGAAAGTCTTCCTCCTAGCTTGTCTGGACACCTGGGGGGCAGAGGGAAGGGAATCATTGAGAGTCTCTGGTGAAGGAAGTGGGCATAGAACTCCCCTGCCTTGGAGGGCAGTGGACCACTGCCTAGTTCTTTATTGGCTGAAAGCCTGCGGCATAGAGGTTCTGTCTCTACATCCCTTGCTCTGTATTGGCTTAGCCTGAGAGAGAAAGGACCAGTGCTTGGTAGGGAAGTTTCTGTTGAACCTAGGGGGCTGTACCTGCAAAAAGGTCCTTGACAGTCTGCATGGATTTGGCTTTGTCCTCCATTTTCTTGATGACCTCCTTGGCCTTGGGGCCAAACAATTGCTCTTTATCCAAAGAGGCATCTAAAAGTTTGGATTTTACCTGGTCAGGCTAAGGTTGCTCCCTTAACCAGGAATGCCTTCTGATAACTGATCCTGTAGCTGCAGCCCTGGTACAGGCTTCCAAGGCATCATAACTTTGTCAGTTGGGATGGGTTTTTTTGAAGAGCTTGCTCTAGCTCCCTTAGGGCCCTGAGCAATTATTTCAGGGTCTGAAAAAGGGTTTTTAAATGGGTATTTGTGAGAGTCTTGCACCCTGCAGTATCTATCGGTTTTCTGGGTGCTGGAGGGAGAGAATCTGGAGAGAGGGCAAACTCTAGAAAAACATTCTCTACTACATCCAGGACAGGAGGAATGGCCAGAGGCTTATGCTGAGGCAGACTGAGAAATTCCCTGAGTCTCTTTTTAGACTGGGGGGTAGTCATGGGCCTCCCATTGAAAATGTTCTTTGACAGTGTTTAGAGTTTCCCCGAAAGAAAGGTCCTCAGGGAGAGAGGCAGTCAATCATCAGCATCAGAGACCTCAAATGCTGCTAAGGGCTGGTCTTCCATGTCCGACTCCTCTGGATCTGAATCCACTGATTCTTGGTGTGTGAGGACCTCTGAGGTGTGTCTCTTTTTCTTATGGCTGGGGTGGGAGAGGGAGATTGGCCACCCCTGATAAGAGTCATCAGGTCTTCTGCCCTTCTGAGTAGTTGCTGTGATTGAGGGGCTGGCTGGCTAGTAGTAGGTTGGTGGTTGGGGCCCTGCAAAGGGATCTTTTTTGGGGTAGATTATGGCTTGGGCCTAGATGGGTCAATAGCCTTATACAGAGTCAATTTAACCGGCGGCATTGTCATCGGTCTAATCCTGACTTCGGATGTTGGTGGAGGGTCCGCGGAAGCTGGTGCCTGCAAAGTGGCTCCGAACCAAACCGCGTGAGGAACAAACGACATCTCAGCAGGGAGGAGGTTGATCCAGCAGCGTACCGGACTCTGAATGGGTCTCGATAGAGGCCTGCAGCGGATCGTCGGCTGTTGTCAGGAGGTGCGAAGGCACCTCACGGAGTTCAGCTGCAACCTTGCTTTGAGTAATGGTGGACAGTAGTCCGGGGTCATCACAGGGTCTAACTTTTGGAGGCCTATCCTTGTCTTTGTCCTTTTTCTTCCTGGGAAAGTCAGTAACTGCCTGAGTGTCCGATGCCATTTCACGTTGCTGGAAAGACTGACTAAAATGCTGTGTTACAATATCAGCTCTTCTTCTTAAAGTTCGAGCATTAAAGTGGGCACAGAACCGACAAACCTGGAACGTCATGGTCTGGACCTAAACAGGTGACGTAGAGAGAATGGAAGTCTCGGTGTGGGACCAGCCTTCCACAACTGAGACAGTTATTGACTTTATCAGACATCGGTTTAAGGCAAGAAAAGATTCCCCAATGGAGTACTTAGCTTTACACAGTAGTCTTCACTCTGGCAACGGCCGAACGACACACTTGCAAAATGCTTCTGCTACAGGCTCCACGGCAAGAAAGACTAATGTAATGACGTTGGCTGTCTCACTTTATAGCCCTGACGACCTGACATCAGCAACTCTCACAGAACAGCCGAGGCAGAAGGGAAACCTTTACTCTGGTACTCGGGCCAGCCGAGGGCTACCAGCAGGGATAACCCACAAGTGATGACTGCAACAGTGAAACACGAAGAATATCATATGTTTTGGGAGTATAATGAGCTGGCAGACTAAAAATTCCCTACAGAGTACTCTGTCAGAAATATTGGGAGAGCAAATGGGTGTAACTAAGAAAATATTTTAATCTATTTGACAAAGAAGTTTAACTTGCTTAGATCCAAAATGGGCCTGAGGTCCTTACTTTTTGTCACCCAAAAGAATCTCGAATAAACCCTAGATCCCAACTGGATGACTCAATTCATAAGCAGTTTTCAAACCTCTGCTGCTGCCTCGTTTCTCTTTTAGGGTGACATGTCTGGAAGGGATTTATGTCTCAGATTTGAAATAGCCTGAACCTCTGGAAATAACTCTCAACACCCAGTAATCTGATATGAAGGCCTCCCAAGCTTTTGGATGGACAGCTAAGCACCCCCTCCCCGACTGCCTCCAGAAGACAGTAGCCTGGCAAATTTTCCAGAGCACTGTAAGGACTTGTCAGAGAAGGTCCCCTAAAGCCCTGGTTATGCAGGCCACCTCTGCTCTTAGGACAGCATCTATTAAAGTTACAAGTTATTCCCCTCCCCAACCTCAGGGGCATCTTCAGCAGGAGAATCCTGGGTAAACTGTTGTGATTTGTGGAAGAACATCTTCCATTCCATTCTACCCCCAGTTCCTGGAAAAGGTTCTCTTGGGGGTGGATAAAGTGAGTCACCCTTTGTTTCTCTCTCTCTCTCTCTCTCTCTCTCTCTCTCTCAAAAGGTTGAAAAAACAATCCATCATCTCAATGAAAAGAAAGAACCACACATGTTTAGTCCAATAAAGAGTCAAAAGAATTATTTGGACAGTTTTTTCTTTCTGTTTTTTAGAAAACTTTATGAACCAAAAGTGAAAGTAGAAATGCAGAAAGAAAATCCCAGGTGCACAGACTTGTTAGAATGTTGCAGTAGCTGGCACAGTATAACTGTAGATTTTTTGTATTCATACAAGCTCAAACCAAATGAAGTGTCACACCCCACATACCACACACTCCTTTATGTCAACAAGTATAACATTAGCCAACATGAATTTATTTTCCAAATTATTCCAGATATGTTTTTCAGGGAAGCATTATCCATCAATAAGCCAATGGTTAGTGGTTATCCTGTGAAACTGTCCGCCTGCACACTTTCTCCTGGTAGGTGAACTGCCTTCAAATTCAGGATATTGACAGATCCCACAGACACATGGACAACTAGCAAATCTGGTGCTGTAAGAGGCTCCTTGCAAAATTTGTGGAACCAGACAGACACTGAATGTTTTGATCACTAATAATACTGCGGTATTTCCTTCAGATATAATTTAAAGACATTGGAACACAGATGTGATGTCTAACACCTTTTATTGGACCAATATATGTTTTGCAATTACTCAGGCTTTCCAGCTAGTAGGAGCCCTTCAATGGAAGAAGGGCTAGAGCTAGCCCGAAATCTTGAGTAAGTGCAAAAATATATGTTGCTCCAATAAAAGGTATTACATCACATTAGTGTTTTTGTGCCTTTGCATTTTCTGTTAGTGGGTCAGCACATAATTTCTTAAATTTATTTTTTTAACTTCAGACAAAACAGACATTCTTACATTTTCATTTCGAATTAATGAAATTAGAATATATCTACAAATAACCAAATTCTTCATCTCTTTTAATACTTCCTGCACCTGCAAAAGTACAGTTTTGTACCTACCATAAATGTAGATGTTCGAGGATCTACATTGCTGCAGTCATAACCTGTGGGTAGTCCACTGTCCTCGATCAGCCCGAATACCAAAGAGCTGGGCTGGCGTCGGTCATTGTCGCCTAGAGCTGACGTCAGTACGTAGTAGTACTTAAGCGCATGACCGACGCCATATCCTCAGTCTTTCTTGCCCCAGATGTCAGAAGGCCTAAGAATGAAAGAAGGCCAGAGCCAAAATAGTAAACGCCCAACAACTACCAGTGTGGAAATAAAGATTATCCCAAAAAAAAAAAAACAGCAACCACAAACTATAGAGGGGAAGGAGGGAGGGATAATTGGACTGCAGCAATGTAGAGCCTCGAACATCTACATTTATGGTACGTACAAAACTGTACTATGTTCTTCGTCTCACATTGCTGCAGTCATAACCTGTGGGTAGAATCCCAAAGCAAAGGAAAAGGGAGGCTGGCAAACTAAATAGCATTAGGAGCTGCTAACATGCCCTGTAAAACTGCAGTGGCAAACCCAGCCCTGGACTTGGAATAAAGAGGGAGATGGTAATGCTTAGTAAAAGTGTGTACTGAACTCCAAGTAGCTGCCTCCAAAATATCCTTAGTAGCTACCCCCCCCTCAAAAAAGCAGTAGATGTGGCAGTAGCCCTAGTAGAATGAGGTCTGATCCCAGCAGGAACATTCTTCCCATGATGAGAATAACAAAAAGCAATACATTGACCAATCCACTTAGAAATAGTCTGCTTTGAAACAGCTTTCCCTTGTGAACCCAAAGCAAAAGAAACAAATAACTGTTGAGTCTGTCTGAACGCTTTAGTTCTGCTCAAATAATAACATAGCTGCCTGTGGATATCCAAAGAATGCAAGACTTTTTCCCCCTTATTTTGGGGATCAGCATAAAAAGTAGGCAAATGAATAGACTGGTTCAAGGCCACATTAGAAATCATTTTAGGCATAAAAGTAGGGTTAGTTTGCAAAGAAACTCTATCCTTATGGAATATCAGAAAGGGTTCAACTGCCATGAGTGCCTGCAATTCAGATACCCTCCTAGCAGAAGTAATGGCCAACAAAAAAGCAGTCTTCCAAGACAAAAACTTCAATTCAGACGTAGCTGCAGGTTCAAAAGGAGGTAAAGTAAGCTTCTCCAACACAAAATTGAGATCCCAGGAAGGAGTAGGAGCTCTACGTGGGGGTCTTATATTCTTTGCCCCTCTAAGAAATTGTTTGAACAAAGGGTGAGAAAATAAAGGAGGGTCACAATCATAGTGAGCAGAAATGGCTGCAGCATGAACCTTCACAGAAGAGAATGACAAACCCTTGTCCAGTAATTCAGTAAGATACTGTAGTGCAAAAATAGAAGTTATGTTCTTACCATAACGTTCCATGTTAGTTGTCTTCTTCTCGCCTTCTTTCTTGCTGGATGGGTTCGGAGCCGACCTCGGCTCCGACTCGGCCACTCTAAAAGCTCGAGAGTTGGTTCTACCGGCTCGAGGCTCCCCTTATATCCCACAATGATAGGCGGTATTACCTCAGATCTCGTTTGTAAGCTAGGCCCAGCCAATAATAAAACCAGAACTACTGGAAATGGGAAAACCCACCTCTATAAAAGGAAGGGAAGAAGATGACCTGAAACCTGATGAAGGAATATATGCACAGTGTAGCATATACCTATATACAATAGAGGTGGTAGAAGGAGAGGTCACAATCAAACTCCTCTAGGTGTGTCCAGGCTAGGGGGAAGGAGGGTGGGACGCAAGAAAGAAGGCGAGAAGAAGACAACTAACATGGAACGTTATGGTAAGAACATAACTTCTATATGTTAAGTTGTCCATCTCGCCTTCATTCTTGCTGGATGGGACCGCGTCCCTAGCACCTTGTCCCGGGTGGCCTATCGGAACAGACTCTTGAGTACAGTGGAACCAAAATTAGCTCTATGTCTAGAAGCTAAATCCAACTTATAATGAGAAATGAAAGTGTGAGGAGTAGCCCATGTAGCTGCTGCACAAATGGTATCAATAGGCAGCCTGTCTTGGAAAGCTATAGAAGTAGCCAAAGCTCTAGTCGAATGGGCCTTTGGTTTGTTAGGCAACTTTTGGTGTCTAATTTCATACACAAAGGAAATCAGGGATGCTAGCCATCTGGAGAGTGATACCTTCGAAACTGAAAGGCCCTTTCTGCCTTCTGCATAAGAGACAAACAACTGGTCAGTTTTTCTGATCTGTTTGGTCCTATCCAAATAATACCTTAATTGACGATGAACATCTAGCCAATGCATTTTGTTCAGACCTGTTAGAAAAGTTAGGAAAAAACACAGGGAGGTCAATGTTTTGATTTAGATTTGCCGCAGAGGCTACTTTAGGTAAAAAGGATGGATTGGTCCGTAAGGATACCCTATCCTTATGAAACAACAGATACGGTGGTCGACTGCTGAGTGCATGAAGCTATGAGACCCTTCTAGCTGAAGTAATGGCTACCAGAAAGAGAGTCTTCCAGGATAGCAATTTCATTGAACAGGAAGCTGCAGGTTCAAAAGGGGGAAGAATCAAATATGTGAGAACTAAATTAAGGTCCCAAGAAGGAGGAGGATTTCTTATAGGAGGTCTAAGAAGAAAAACTCCCTTCAAGAAAGCTTTGCAAAGCTTGTGAGACATGATGGCAGAATCTGAGATGCCCACATGAAAGTTAGATATAGCTGCCAATTGAACTTTAAGAGTAGAAGGAGATGAACCTGCATGGAAAAGTTCAGCTAGAAAATCAAGGACTATTTGGATGGGAGCAGTGAAAGGATCTATGTCCCTTCCTTGAGCCCAATAGTAAACGCTTCCACTTACTAAGATAAATCTTCCGAGTGGAAGATTTATGGGAAGCTATCAAAATATCTCGAACAGAGTGAGATATTTGAGGAAGCCTGGCTAAGGTTGGAACTGGAGGAACCAAGCAGTGAGGTTCAGAGAGGGAAGGGAGCGATGTAACTGACCCGACTGATGGATCAAAAGATCTGGAACTAGGTCCAGATGCCAGGGTTGCTCCAACAGAAATTGATGTAGAAAGGGGAACCAAACTTGTCGCGGCCAGTAAGGAGCAATGAGGATCAATGAGGCCTTCTGAGCGATAGCTTTCTGTATCACTTGAGAGATAAGTGGGAAGGGAGGGAATGCATACAGAAGTCCCTGGGGCCAAACTTGGACTAGAGCGTCTCTGCTGGGCTGGCCTGGTAAGGGGAAGAGGGTGAAATAAACTTTGCACTTGCTGTTTTGGGGAGTAGCAAAAAGGTCGCAGCAAGGCTGACCCCTCTTGAGAAAAATTTTCTCCAAGATAGAATCTTTCAGAGACCACTCGTGAGGCATGAGGATAGCTCTGCTCAACTTGTCCGCGATAAGATTGGACTTCCCGGGGATGTGCGTTGCTATCAGAAACTGCTGAGAAGAAATCGCCCATTGCCACAGTCTGAGTGCTTCTCGACATAGGGGGTAGGACCTGGTTCCGCCTTGTTTGTTGATATACCACACTACAGACATGTTGTCCGTCTGAATTGCTATCGTTCCCAAGGGAAGAGAGTCTTGAAGGGCTTGCAACGGTAGAAGCACTGCTCTCATCTCTAGAACATTTATATGCAAGTGGCGTTCGACTGGTTGCCATATGCCCTGGACTGTTCTGCCCTGATAATGCCCCCCCCCACCCGATCAGGGAGGCGTCTGTTGTCAGAGTAGCAACCGGAGGGGGAAGGACAAAGGGTCTTCCTAGGAAGAGCTGGGGGGAAGAAATCCACCAAAGAAGATGATTCTTGCATGCTTGCGTAATCACAATGGTGTGGGACATCGGAAGTTGCTGGTACGACCATTGCGTGAAGAGCATCCATTGAAGGATTCTCATATGAAATCTGGCTAATAGAAGTAGAGGGATAGCAGCCGCCATGATCCCCAGTACTTTTAGAACTAATCTGACTTTGACTCTGTTGCTGTGGAAGAGAAGGGAGACCAGTTTGTGTATGTCTGCTATTCTTTGGTCTGTGAGTCTCGCAGACATGTTGACTGTGTCTAAATTTGCGCCTATGAAGGTAATAGCACGACAAGGCAATAAAACAGACTTTTCGCAATTTATTGAGATACCTAACTTTTGAAAAATGCGAAAGGTGTAGTCTCTGGCAAGTAGAAGAAGATGCTTGGTAGGAGCTGTGAGGAGCCAGTCGTCTAAGTATGGAAACACCTGGAATCCTTGACGTCTCAGGTGAGAAGCTACCACTGCCATGCATTTGGTAAACACCCGGGGGGCAGTGGTGAGTCCAAAGGGCAGGGCTCTGAACTGAAAGTGACTGGTTCCCAGCCTGAAGCGGAGGAATCTCCTGGAGCGTCTGTTCATTTTTATATGATAGTACGCATCCTGGAGGTCTATACAGCACATCCAGTTTTCCTTTCCCAATAGGGGTAGGATGGATTGTAGCGTGACCATCCAAAATCTTGTTTTCTTGACAGACTTGTTCAAGATACTGAGATCCAAAATGGGTCTCCAATCCCCTGTTTTCTTTGGAACCAAAAAGAATTTGGAGTAGATTCCGGATCCTTGCTGGTCTGCTGGCACTGGCTGAATGGCTCTTTTTGCAAGCAACTTTGATATTTCCAACGCTGCTTGATCCCTTTGAGCGGGTGGTACATCTGGAAGGGATTTTTTTGATTGATTTGGAATGCGAAAGAATGGAATGGAATAGCCTTCGGAAATGATGGACTGTACCCACTTGTCTTGAGTTAGGGATCGCCAGGCTTCTGGGTACAGTGATAATCTTCCCCCGACTGCCTCCGAAGGTGGACAGTCGGGCAACACCTCAGGGATGCTGGAAGGGCTTATCGGAAAAGGTTTCTAGATTGCCCTGGTTCTGCGGACCCCCCCCCCTGCCTCTAGGGTGACGTCTACCATTATTGTTCCCCCCTCTGCCTCTAGAGGGGAACCGACTCTGTGCGTCAGGCAAAGCCCCTTGAGATTGTTTGCGGAACCACATCTTTCCACTTTTCTGGCCTTTGGGGTAAGGTCTAGGAGTAGAAAAACGGACTCCGACGGCAGAAAGAGTTTTGCCATCTGTCTCGCACCTTGTCAAGGTTTCTTTCACTTGAGGACCAAAAAGGGACGATCCATCAAACGGGGAATTAGTGAAAGACGTTTTAAAGGGGTCCGCAAAATTGCACAGCCGCATCCAGGCACGACGGCGTAAGGCCACACCTGTCCCTGCGGCTCTGCTCGCTCCATCAGCCGCATATGAAAGAAGGCGCATGGAGGAGTTAGCTATAGAATTTAGGGTAGCCAGCTGAGTGTTCATCTTATCCTGAAAATCTGCAGCTGTAGGATCCTTTAACATATCACTCGCTTCCTTGATCAAGTCTCTTTGAAGACGAGTGAAATGACAGAGGTAGTTCAGCGAACGCATGGCAAAGGTCGCTGATGAAAACATCCGCTTCCCGTACCTGTCCATAGACCTAGATTCCTTGTTAGGAGGATGGACAGGCACCGAAGGATCAGCTAGCTCCTTCTTAGTGGTGGCAGCTACCACCATAGCATCCACAGAAACTCCCTTAGTCAGAAACTGCTTATCTGCTGGTGCTGTGATAAACTTTGAAGGTCTCCTGGGGGTAGGGTCCACAGAGTCAGGAGCCGTCCAAGCCTTTTAGCTACCACCTGCATGAGGGGTCAAAGGGGGGACACACCCAGGAGGTGGAAGGGCGAGAGCCAAATGCCTCAAGATACACAGATTCATCCTCCGAAGGGTTAAGGGCTGGCCAATTTCCCCTCTGTTTCAGGATCTCTAGGATGTCTGCAAAGGAGACATCTTCAGAAGGGGAACGGGGGTAACCCTCGGAATCCTCTAAATCCGTGTCAGAGGTGACAGACTCAGGTGAGTCTATGTGCTTTCTCTTGCACTTTCTCTTCCTAGGGGGCTCCCCTGCCAATTCAGGAGAGGCCTCGGAAGAGGATGAGATCCCCACAGGGGATTCTTGAGGAGCTGGCTCTCTGCGGTCTGGGATGAGGGAGTGAGTAGACATAACCTGAGGCACTGAAGAGGGAGGGACGGACGGAGCCGACTGTGGAGTTGAACCGGGTTCCAACACACTCCGCATGACCTCGAACGCACCCCTGTCAGGCAGAGCCAGAGGTCCCCGCTCCGAAAAGCTGAAAACCTCCCTCGGCACCGACAGCGATGGCTCCGAGGCCGATGTCGGAGCCGAACTCACCAGCGCCAAAGCGCCGAGAGGGAGAGCGGGGTCGTACAAGGGTTCGATGCCACTCACCCCCTCAGAGCCGACGAGGGAAGTCCGGCGCCGAGATTCTTCCAAGGAAGAAATCGGAGCCGACGACAGGACAGAAGACAATTGTATCGGTTCCGACGCTACCACAGTCTCGGTTCCGAAACACCCCGGCTCCGAGCTCAAAGGAGTCGGAGGAGGAACATTTTGAGAGATAGGGTTAAGCATCGACTGATGAGTCGGGCTCTGAAGCATTTGGGCCAGTGCCTTGGACTTAAGAAGTCGACTCACTACCCTCTGAAGGTCATGATCAGAAAGCCTCGATGACCTAGAGGAGTGAGATCTATGGCTCCGTTCAGACAGCAAGGGAGATGCTGGAGCCGAATGAACGGAGCCAAGGGACGGTGACCTGGACCTCTTTCTAGATGTCGGTTCCGATGGTCTGATCGGAGCAGACTCAGATATTTCCAATACCTCGGCTTCAGCCGGAGCCGAGGGAACCACAGAAGTAGCAGTTCGAGTCTCGGCTCCAGCCGGAGCCGATGTTGTAGTAGACTTCGATGTCTTAGGCGTCGACTCAGTAGCTGGAGTCGAAGACCTAGAAGCCTTAGAGGGTTTGCCCGAAGAAGCAGTCGGGGGACCCTCAGGCTTTAGCAAGCCCCTTAAAATGAGCTTGTTCTTTCTTTCCTGCAGGACTCTAGGGCTGAAGCCATGGCATACAGCACAAGAGTCCTGCAGGTGTAAAGGTCCCAGGCAGTACACACAAGAAGTGTGACCGTCTGTCAGAGACATTTTCTGACAGCACGAGTCACACTTCTTGAAGCCTGAGACCTTCGAATCCTTGGACATATCAAGGGACAAGTGTAACCACACACAAACACAAATGCACCGATTACACTATACACTAATAACAGAAAACTTAAACTAAATAAATTAGCTATTTAGTGTTATAAAAGTCCCTACAGAAAACACATACACTCCAAGCGGATGGGAGGGCCCGAAGGCCTAAGGGAAGAACATATAAGTTCTTGAGGTAAAAAAAGGTTAAGAACTAGGAGAAAGGGATAAAAAAACCTTTAAGGTAAGGGGATACTGTATGGAAAACTAATTTAAAGGGTTTAAATAAACTTTTTTAAACTATTTCCTACACTAACCTGAAGCCGGTGAAGCAACATATGATAGGTGATAGCTGTAGCGGCAAACGAGATCGGAGGTAATACCGCCTAGCATTGTGGGATATAAGGGGAGCCTCAAGCCGGTAGAACCAACTCTCGAGCTTTTAGAGTGGCCGAGGTCGGCTCCGAACCCATCCAGCAAGAATGAAGGCGAGATGGACAACTTAACATCTCAAATTGGGCACTGAAACATCAAAGCCCTTTGCTGTGCTCCAAAGAAAAAATCTCTTCCATTTATCAGCATAAACTTTTCTAGTACTAGGCCGCCTGGCTTCCAAAATGACATCTAAAACCTGTTGAGGAAGCCGAGACCCCACCGGCTCCATTACAGAATACGCCAGGCTGTTAGATGCAGGGACTGCACCCGAACATTGAGAAAATGATTGTTTGACTGGGATAACAAATGAGGAACCTGTGGCAAAGGCCAAGGAGGCTCCTGAATCAAACTCCTCAGCAGAGGATACCAATGCTGACGTGCCAATCTGGTGCTATTAGAATCATGCAAGGCTTGTCCCGCCTGACTTTCAAGAGTACCTTGGGAAGAAGAGGCAGAGGGGGAAAAGCATAAACGTGAAGGTTGTTCCAACTGAAAGATAGAGCACCCACTTTCCAAGCATTTGGGTGGAACATCTTTGTGCAAAATTTTGGCAGTTGGAAATTCAGTGGAGAAGCGAAGAGATCTATGTCTGGAGCTCCCCAAGCCACGGTCAACTGTTTGAATACCTGAGGGTCCAGTTTCCACTCGTGGGGATCCACAATTTGCCTGCTCAATACATCTGCTAGGGAGTTCTGTGCTCCTGGCAGAAACCGTGCTTGAAGATTGATGTGCAAACTCAGAGCAGTCTCCCACAAAATCATTGCTTGTCTGCAAAGAGGGTAGGAATGGGTTCCCCCCTGCTTGTTGATGTACCACATGACTGTTGTGTTGTCTGTTTGAATTAACACCTGTCCCGGCTGAAGTAGGTCCTTGAAGGCCATCAAGGCAAATTGGACTGCTAACATCTCCTTCATGTTGATATGCAAATGTAGTAGTTTGGGAGGCCACGTGTCTTGTATCCATTTCCCATTGAAGTGTGCTCCCCAAGCCAAGTCCGAGGCATCCGTCGTTAGGATCTGACTCGCCTCTGGTCTGGTCACAGAGAGTCCCTTGTTTAGTTGACATTCCTGAGCCCACCACAAGAATTCCTTCTGGATGCAAGGTATAATCCGAATGACACTGTCCAAACCGTGGCAGTGTTGAGTCCACACACTTTTGAGATACCATTGTAGCTTCCTCATATGCAGTTTGGCATTGGGAAGTACTAGAATGCAAGATGCCATGAACCCCAAGGCTTGAAGGACTGTCCTTGCAGTCAGCCTGGACATTACTGATAACTGCTGGAAGTGTAGATGGAGTTCTTTGTTTGTCCGGGGTCAGAAATGCCATCTGAGAAGCTGTATTCAGTCTCACACCCAGAAAGCACATGTCCTGAGAGGGCACTAGACTGGACTTTATTTCGTTCACCGAATACCCTAGGCACCTTAAAACTGCCATTACATACTGGAGATGTTGTAGTAACTTGTCTTTGTTTTGAGCAAGAATCAGACAATCGTCCAGATAAGGATAAATTTGTATTCCTCTCTGTCTGAGGAAAGCAATTACAAGAACCAGAACTTTTGTGAATACTCTGGGCGCAGTAGATAAACCAAAGGGCAATGCAGAGAACTGATAATGAGAAGTACCAGCCCGAAATCTCAGGAATCTCCTGCAGCTGGGTCTGATAGGGATGTGAAGATAGGCCTCTTTGAGATCCAGGGTTACCATCCAGTGATCTTTGCCTAGCATAGGCAGAAGTTATTGTAATGTTAACATCTTGAACTTTGGAATGTCTAGGTAGGTATTGAGAATGGACAAATCCAGAATTGGCCTCCAAGTGTTTCCTTTCTTTGGCACTAGGAATAGACGGAATAAAACCTAGGCCTACTTCTGACGGAGGGACCACCTGAATTGCCCCATCTGCAAAAGTAAAGAAATTTGCTCCTGAGCCTCCATCCTTTGCTGAGGAGGCACATCCGGCATGCCTTTGAAAGGAGGAAAAGTGTGAAAATAAAACTTGTACCCGTGATTTATTATATCCAACACCCATTTGTCCTGGGTGACCAAATGCCAGTTTTGTTTGAAAAGTCCCAACTTTCCTCCTAGAGGAGCTGCCAGTAAAGAAGGGTCTGGCAGCGGAAGATACAGGTCATTGGGTCTGTTTACGAAAGGGCTGACCCCTGCCCTCACCAGAAGACTGTGCAGGAGAACTCCAAGTCCTAGGTCTGAAAGAACCCTGAGCGTGAGCTCTGCCTCTACCACGTCTAGACCTGCCCTTAGACTGATAACCCAAGAAGGATAAGACCATCCTCTAGCAGGCCAATTCCTACTAAACTTAGGGGGCTGCACCTGCATAAAATCTTTGACCGTCTGCATAGACTTAGCCTTATCTTACATCTTTTCAAAACTGATTCCACAGGAGGACCAAAAGTACTTCAGATTGAAGAGGAGCATCCAAAATCCGAGCCTTAACATGCTCTGACAAATTTTGATCCTTAAGCCAGGCATGTCTGAATAACTGAACCTGTAGCAGCCACCCTGGATGTAGCCTGAAGAGCATCGAAACCACACTGCAAAGAATGCTTGCCAACTTGATCTGATGCATGAACCAACTCCTGGAGCTCCTTACACTCTATACCCTCAGATAAAGCATCCACCTTAGATTTCAATTGACCTAACAAAAAGTTCTGATACTTCAGCATATGAAATTGGCAATTCAAAGCCCTCATAGCTAATGTAGAGGAGGTGTACACTTTTTTCCCCCACCTATCTAAAGCTCTAGAATCTTTATCCAAAGGAACTGGATTCTTAGCCACAGAAGCCCTAATACCCTTCGGACCTTGAATAATAGTTTCCGGATCAGCTCTAGGACTCTTGTACAAATACTTATGTGCTTCTGGAACTCTATAATATCTGTCTGGCTTAACAGGGGCAGGAGGCAAAGAATCAGGATTAAGGGAAGATTCAGAAAAACATCCTGAACAACATCTAAGACAGGAGGAATAGCCAAGGGCCTATGTTGTGGCAGAAACAAAAATTCCCTAAGCCTTTTCCGAGAATCTGAAAAATCCTGACCTTCCCACTTGAAATGTTCCCTCATGGAATGTAAAGTCTCAGAAAAAGAAAAATCCTCTGGAGGAGAAGCAGAAGGACAGGAATCCTCTGCATCCGAATCTGAGTAAGAAGGGAATTCCTGAATTTCTTCAGCTGAGGAATCAGAGTAGTCTGAGGAATGATCCATTCCCTCTAAATCTGCCTCCACCCTAGGCCTCTTCTCTGGGGGGGGCATAGAACCCCTGATCAAAGTAATCAAGTCCTCCGCCATTTTCAACATATGTTTTTTAGGAACAGGGGCTGGAGAGCTAGAACTATGACCAGGGCCAACAAGACAAGGTTTGGCCTTAGCATGGCCTTTAGCCACTGAACTAGAAGGCCTAATAACCTTCTGTAAAGATGGAACTACAGACACCTGAGAAGCACCTTCAGCCGGGCCTAACTCCTGAGAGGCCAACTCCTGCAAAAGTAAAGGTTCCCCCTGGGATTCAGCCGAACCCTCGGCAGGATCCACAGATTCAACCGGAGGCTCTGTAGAACCGGCGTCCGCAACGGACGACTCATCCGGTTTAGACTTCAAAGATCTAGCTTTACGCTTTTTAGCGGTAGCGGGCGTCGGAGGATCCGACGGCATGTTATAGTTACACCTTTTACCAAAAACAAGCCTGGCACAGTCTAATCTCCGTTTAATGGTGCGCTTATTAAATCTAGCACAAAAGCGACACCCGACCATGTCGTGCTCAGGCCCCAAGCAAGGAATACAGAAAGAATGATAATCCCTATGAGGTATCTGTTTCCCACAAGAAATGCAATTATTAACTTTTTCTGACATCCGGAAAACTGAGGCAAGAAAAGACAAAGATTTCCCCAACGGGGTACTTAGCCCAACTTGGTCTTCGGTCTGAAACTCGATAAATGAAAATTTCAGAACGCCGAATGGCACTTGCAAACGCTGCTTCTGCTTCGGACCACGCAGCAAGAAAGACTGAGGATATGGCGTTGGTCATGCGCTTAAGTACTACTACGTACTGACGTCAGCTCTAGGCGACAAAGACCGACGCCAGCCCAGCTCTTTGGTATTCGGGCCGATCGAGGACAGCGGACTACCCACAGGTTATGACTGCAGCAATGTGAGACGAAGAACACCGTGTCTCTATGTTTAGGTTTTCTACCATCAACACCTGGTGGGGTCAGGGAACTTTTAATGCTTTTTTTTTTCAGATATGATGAACAAGCAGGCATTAACTGATTTAATATAAATTGCAACTTAGCATCAGTACCAGTTTGTAGTCACTTAGAAGAAAACTCAATTATGGCAGTAGTACAAAAGGGCAATAAAAGAAAGTTATATTGAACAAAGAATCATTTGTTGTTAAATAAAGTCATAGTGGAGAACTGCAAAAAGGGGAAGAATCCAAGTATGGCATGGACTGACTACAAAAAAGCATTTGATAGTATCCCACATTCATGGATAAAAGAGTGCTTAAAAATGTATAAGATATACCCTACACTGATCAACTACATTACAGTGACCACGAAATATTGGCAGACCACTTTGCAATTAAGCCATGACAAAGGACAAATCATTAACCCAAGGATAAAAATTTCAGAGAGAGATATTCTAAGGTGACCCTCCATCACCGCTGTTATCCTGCCTTGCCCTTAACCCATTAAATTGTCTACTTAACAGCTTAGGGCATGGGTATAATTTGGCTCCTAGAAAACAACGTGTAAAGACTTCTCATCTTCTCATTGTCGATGATTTAAAACTGTATAGCTCATCAGATGAAGAACTGAAAGCACAACTGCAAGTTGTCAAAACTTTTTCAGATGATATAAGAATTTCATTTGGTCTTGATAAATGTGCAAAAGGAACCTTTAAAGTAGGAAATCTGCAGCACTACGAAAACATGAGTTTGGGACAAGAATGTGATATAAAAGAACTTGAGCAAGAGGGACTGTATAAATATTTGGGAAATGATGAAGGATCAACAATAAAACATGAACCAATGAGAATTAAACGTAGTAAGGAATACTCCAGAAGACTTAAAATTAATCCTGAAAACAATGTTGACATCTAGGAACAAAATCCAAGCTATAAACCATAGATCAGACAGGAAAACAAGAAGGATGCTTCATGCTCATCAAATGATTTATAAAAATCAGTGCATACCAAGATTATATATTTCCCATTCCGAAGGAGGGATGGGCTTCCTTGAAACTGATTACATGTACAGATCTGCAATCGTGGGACTCCACATGTATCTGCTGACCTCACAAGACCCAAATGTAGTGAAAGTTTTGAAACATGAGGAGAATAAATCTAAGATGACTTATCTGCTTAATCTAGCAGAAGCATATTGGCGTAAAGAAGGAATGGACATCAAACAAGAAGTAGATAAAAATCAGGCAGCAACTGAATGTGCCAAAAAACAAAAGAAAGAATATAAGGTGAAGGACCAGATGAGAAGGCAAGAAATGTGGAAAATGCAAAAATATAGTTGCAAGTATAGAAAACTTCTGGAAGAACCTCATGTTGATCAGGAACAAATGCAAGAATAATTAAGGAGAGGCAAATTCAAACCAAGATAAAAGGTTAATATTGGCAGCCCAAGATAGTGGGCTATGTACACGCTCGTTTACAAAGTCCATTGAACATGTGGGAGAAACGGACAAATGTAGGTTTTGTAAAACCGAACTGGAAACATTCGCACACCTCATTGCTGGCTGTGACATACTAATGGCAGAAGGACTGTATACTGAAAGGCATAATAATACGGTAAGACTGTTGCACTGGGGATTGTGCAAACATTATGGTACTGAAGTGGCTGAAAAACACTGGAAACATGAGCCACAAAGCATCATAGAAAATGATGAAGTTTATATAACATGGGATCACCCATTACCAACAGTTCAAAAGATAGATGCTAGAAAGCCGAATATAGTAGTCCATGAAAAGAAGACAAAAGTAGCACTGATCACTGAAATTGCCACACCCAGTGACTACAGTGTCTTGCATACAGAGAGAGACAAAGTCATAAAATATCAGGATCTGCAGGCGGAAATGAGAGCAATGTGGAGGAAAGATACTCGGACATTTCCAATACTAGTGGGAGCAATGGGTCTTACAAAAAAAAATCTAAACCGTATTTAGATATGTTACCAATACATGTAACTCTGTATGAATTGCAGAAGTCGTCCTTACTGGGCACATTGGAGGTGCTGTGAACAGCACTTTTGGTTGACATCAAAGATTGAAACAATAGTAATTTCATGAGCTTTAATCATACTTTGATTTAGGAATGGGGTCCATTCCTGCCATGATATTAGAAACCCAGAAGATTTGGAGAAACTAAAAAAAATAAATACAAAAGACACATGGACAATTTAGTACAGCCTGTCAACCAATATGCACTGGATGGGAGAAGAAAACCAGAGTACTGTGACAAAACCAATGACGGACAAAAGGGATAATAAAATTCCACACAGATAATTACTATTTGATAGAACTGAACCCTTGACACTGGAAATGTGAGACAGGAATCTTACCACTAAAATGCCCTTCTGGCTAAACACCCAAATTCCAAAATGCCATCTCAGCCCAGATGTATGCTTGTGTTTGGAGGAAAAGAAAAAATTGCTTCCTAGACTCTTTAAATTGAGCCTTCTTTGGCTGCATCGATGTTTCCCCATAGACTAGTACTACAAGTGCCTTGCTTGTGTCAAAGAACACCAAAATACAGCATAATAACATTCAACAACATCTACTGTAATGTAAGGTTATATAAGAAAAATATTACTTGCTGATATGTTCATCCCTCTCTCTGAAGGCCAAGTTTAAAAAAAAAAAAAAAAAAAAATAGTAGTGAGAAACTGATATTCACTCCTCACCCTATTACCCCAGTTGATTCCTGTGGAACCCAGGTTCACTAATTAAACCTTGGTCACAACCATAGTCAGGGCTACCGTCCCTCTGCATCACAGAGCTGGAAGTGAAAAAAAAAAAAACTCCGCTTTTGTGGTCAATGAATACATAATGAGTAGATTTCATAATGAATACAATAGAGTACTACACCCCTGTGATGCTACACTGTTAAAGTCTTAACTCACACTGTTTGCAGAAAAAAAGTCTGCTGAGAGCTTTAATACACATGAAGAGGGTGGACCTAAAAATGAACAAGTCAACCAAGCAAACAGTGACTGGAAAATGATGTCAGGTTTAGGGAATGAACACGGACACTGCTGTGTATTTTTGTGGAGGGCAGAGCAAGGGGGCAGCAATTTCATAGGATGATACTAGGCTACTGGCTCAGAGGCCCTTATAAACCTAGCCAAGACTTTTACCCATGTTCCCTCAAAGTCAGCACCTGTTTCCCCCGTTGAGCAGGGACACAGGTGGGATCGCACGGGTGTATTTTCTGTTTCCCATCCAGTCAACCAGGTTCCTCTTAAAGAGGACTACAGAGGTACTCTGCTTGACATGGAGAGGAAGTCTATTCCACAGATGGGGGAGTCTTTGGGACACAAATCTATCCCACCAACAAATTCTATTAATGTCACAAACCAGGTTACAGCCTTGCGTGCAGATTGCATGAGTGGAGTTTGTCTTACGGATATGCAGCAACTCCATTAAGGCTGGGTCTGAAATGGCCTTGTATGCCAGACACAGGTCACCTCTGAGCAGTCTGTACAAGACTGAGTAGAGGGACAGGGCTGTTAGCCTATCTGTATAGGATAGGTGTTTGAGACCTTGGATTTTCCTGGTCAGGAACCTCTGTGGTCTCTCCAGGTGCTGCATGTGCTTGGCAAGGTACATGCCGAAGGTGGCATTGTACTCGATAATTGATCTGATAAGGGAGGAGTACAGGGATGTTATGACCTCCTTGCTCCTAGATGAAATACCCTTATTTATGAGGTGGGTCATGTAGAAAGCCTTACGTACAACGAAGGCAACACGGTGGTCAAACATCAGGTTGCTATCAACCTGGGTGACCAAGTCCCTCACGACTGATTGCATGTTTAGTGTGTTGTTATTAATGTGATAATTAGTGGGGATGACATTTTCCCCAAAGGGGATAATGATGCATTTCTTGGTATTCAGTTTGAGGTCATGCTTCTGGCACCAGTCATTAGTTTGGGTAAGGCTCTCTTGGAGGTTGTTCATATCACTAGGGAAATGTAAGACCATGCCCAGCTTGCAGTCATCTATAAACTTGGTCAGCCACAAACCACTGGTTTTGGCTTGCACTTCAGAAAAGTACATCCCAAACAGTAGAGGCCCCAAGACTGATCCTTGGGGTACACCACTCGTTACGGGTCTACTACTAGAGGTGGCTTCCCCTACTTTGACTGAGTGGGTTCTATCAGTGAGCCGGTTAACTACCCATCTGGTAACATATGGGTTGATGCCTAGCTGGGAGAATTCATCTATTATGCCCAAGTGGGAAATAGTGTCAAAGGCTTTGGTTAGCTCAAGGTAGGCAGTGTGCACCATCTTCCCCTCGTCCATGGCTTTGGCGACTGTTTCAAAGGCAACCAAGTTTAACAGGTATGATATCCCTTTTACAAAACCAAACTGTGTGGGGTCAAGCATTTGGAGGTTGCCAATGTCCTTGTTTATAAGGTCCATGATAATGCATTCCATGGCCTTACAGATCAGGTTAGTTAGGCTGACGGGCCTATCATTACCTCGGTCAGTGGACGCTACACCTTTGTGTACAGGGATGACAGTGGCTGTCCTCCATTCAGCTGGTATGAAGCCGGTGCTCAGGCTTTGGTTGAATAGTGTGTCTAATGTAGCCGAGAGCTCATGACTGAGTTCATGTAGGGTGTTCATGTTATCGGGTCCTGTGTAATTTTGCCTTTGAGAGGGCATTAAGGACCTGCTCCCTGGTGATGTGGGGAGGGGGCAGGTGTTGGGGATGTCCTGGTTTACTGATGGGGGGACAGGGGGATGAAGTTTTCACTGAACCTGTCTGCCAGTAGATTGGCTATATCTATGGCGTTTGTGCATGTGGTGTTATTGACAACCAATTAAGAGAAGATTTGGGTGCTGCCTTTGAGATTGTGGACATATGTGACGAAGGCCTTGTGACTGTCCTTGGTGGATGTGGCCAATTTGGACTCGAAGTTAGCCTTAGAGGATTTCATCAGTGACCTTGTTTGCTTGTTCAGACAAAGGAGAGATTGCTTCCAACTTGGCACCTACTACTCCATGGCCCTAGACAGCAAATTTTTCCATTTATTATAGAGTTTGTTTATTGCTGCTGTCCAGCAGACAGGTTTACTTTTCCCTGAGGAAGATGATTTGGTCCTGTCAGGTATTGCTGAGTCCATAGAAATATGCAGGTGCTCATATAGTTTTTTGGTGTAGGCTTGGACATTAGTGCTAGTTCCAACTGAAGGGACAGTGGCTGTGAAGCTGCTTATACCTGCTCTGAGGAGACTGTAGTCAGCCTTGGACAAGTTTTTTCGTTTGACCCTGACAACAGGGGGGCTCAGGGGAGATGGTGACTTCAAAAGTGATCGCTTTATGGATGGATCTTACTAAGGAGGATGACACTGAAGGAGTGCTACAGTGGCTACTCATATTGGTTAGGGCCAGGTCCAGGATATTTTCACCTCTGATACGGTTGTCGATCAGTTGATCCAATGCACTATCATTGACAAAGTCTAAGAATCTCTAAGCATTCATGTTTGGGCAAGAATAGGTCTTCCACTCTATGGTTGAGTAGTTAAAGTCACCCAGGATCAGGGTAGAGGCTTGAATCTTGATGGATTCAAATAAGTTCAGACAGGTGGAGTGGGTGTCCAGAGTCATGGTTGGGGTTCTGTAGCTAATTATTATTTGAATAGGTGTTTTGTCAACAGTTAACTTCACTTGGCGTGTCTCCTGTCCGTCATACCATTTGACCAGCCTGGAGGTGTGTATGTCTTTGATAAATATTGAAATTCCACGTCCTTTGGCTCTGTAGCCCTCCATTTGGGGTCTGAAAGTATGATAGGATGAGTAACCTGGTGAAGCTGGGGTGCTCTCCACAGCTCTGAACCAGGTTTCAGTAACTGCAGAAATGTCAGCATCCTCCAGGGCAATGAATGCTTGCAATGAGTGCAATTTCATGCTAAGACTCCTAGTGTTTAGCAGCATGACCTTTAAATTTCATTTATAAGAATTTTTCATGTTGGTAATTTTGTGCTCATGACTTTGTCTAAAAATGGCACAATAGGGGAGGCATAGAAATAAAAGCTACATGTTCATCTATTCATTGAGCAGGATGTAAAAGGAAGGCAGATGTCCAGGAAAAAGAAGTTATGTACTCACATAACATTCCATTTGTGTTGTCCATTTTCATTCTTCCTCAACGGATGGGTTCAGATCCAATCCTTGGATCCAACTTGGCCACTTTATAAAGACTC
This sequence comes from Protopterus annectens, assembly GCF_019279795.1. Taxonomy (NCBI): domain Eukaryota; kingdom Metazoa; phylum Chordata; order Ceratodontiformes; family Protopteridae; genus Protopterus; species Protopterus annectens. The sequence goes on along the minus strand of NC_056741.1, from coordinate 1,644,947,406 downwards.
TAGGATCTGATTCTCAAGCTATTCCAGAATATCTCAGATCAAGTTTGTTGCTATTATATGCATTATAATCACAAAATACATTAACAATGTTATGACAGAAAAGTGATAACTGAAAGATATGGAGCTCAAACAGGAATTATGGTTCCTAACAAGTCCATTAGGTCTCTCCCAAAGTCATGGACAGGGGAAGGAGGGAAGAGAGTTGAGGAAGAATGAAAATGGATAACACAGATGGAACGCTATGGTGACTACATATCTTCTTTTTCTGATGATGTCATTTCCGTTAGTTCCGCAATGAATGGGACAGAGTCCCCAGCCACGGTGACCTTGGGTGGTCCTCATTGAAGGATGTTCCGGAGAACCATGGAACCAAAGGCAGCTTTATTTCTGGAGATGATATTCAATTTGTAGTGAGCAATAAAGGTATGGGTATTACACCAAGTGGCAGCTGCACAAATGTCATCAATAGGGGCTCTAGCTCAAAAAGTTGTAAATATTGACTTGGCCGAACGAGCTTTTGGCTGTCTTGGTAAGGTTATGCCTTTCAAGGAATAAAATATAGGAAATACAACGTGTTATCCATTTAGCCAGTGTAGTTTTTGAAACTGGTCTTCCAAATCTTTTACTAGTCAAGAAGACATATACTTGATCAGTTTTTCTAATCTCCTTGGTCCTGTGAAGGTAAAAGCAAAGTTGCCTATGTACACCAAGAAGATGAAAGGTGTATTCTCCTTTGTTTTCAAATTTGGGGAAGAAAAATTGGTAAACTGGTGACTTGATTGATATTGGTTTCAGAGGCAACTTTTGTTAAGAAGGAAGAATTTGTGCGTAATGTAACCCCGTCTTTGTGAAATATCAAATACGATGGTTTGGAAGGTACTGCTTAGATACACATCTTGTAGAAGTTATAGCTACCAGAAAGACAGTTTTCCCAGAAAAAAACTTTAGTTGACGGTTCAAAGGGAGAAAGTACTAAGGTTTGCAAAACCACAGTCAGGTTTCAAGGTGGAGTAGGGTCCTTTACTGGAGGTCTAAGTAAAAAGGTACCCTTAAGAAAAGCCTTACATAATTTAGATGATGCTAAAGAAGAAGCATTATTTCCAATGTGATACTTTGATACTGCTGCTAACTGAACCTTAACTCATTAAAGCAGACTGCACCTCCAAGAGTTTCTGCAGTTAACCCCTACTGCCACCTCTAGGCGTCAAATACTGCTTGTTTATATTTGTATTATTAATTGCAAAACCATGCTATATACAAAGTAACAGAACATTTCATTTTAAAGCATACAAAATGGCAAGCACAAGTGCACTGATATTTGACCTCTATCTAATGCAGGCATAGGTATTGAATATTATTTGTATACTGTTTTTGTATTGTAATCATTTTAATATTTTTCTAAATATCTCAACATTCAGACAACACAGACAGAACTGCATAACCTCATATGAAAGCTCACAGCTGTATGAAGAAAATTCGGCTAGCAGTAAGTGTCTTGCTTAAAAAATTAATATTGGCTGCCTTTATTTTTGCTTATAAAATCTTTCAAAGCATCAAACTGAATGAATGCCACCATTGTAAAGACTAATTTACTCTGAACAGTTTGCTAGTAACACTTATGGTTACACAGATATGAATATTTGTTTGAACTGTAAGGTGATAACTTTATTTTTTTAAAGGCTCAAGCCACACCCACTGGGAGTTAAAAGTACAAACTTAAGAGAGCTGTAACAGAGGGAATGAGTTCATAATGGGAAAACTTGCTTCACCTTGAAAAACGGAGGCAAAGAAATCTAGAACAGCTGAAAGCTGTGAGGTAAAGGGATCCAACTATCTCTGATGAGCCCAAAAGGAAAAAGTTTTCCATTTACTTTTGTAAATTCTCCTAGTCAAAGGTTTATGAGAAGAGAATAGGATTTTTCGTACTTGGGAGGAAAGCCTGGAATGTCTAGCCACCATTGGAATTGGGGAAACTATGATTTCAACTTGAATGTCCGGGTGAATCTGCCTTGAAGGGTTAGATAGCAGGCCTGGACTGGGATACAGTTTCCAAGGAGGACATACTAGATGAGGCCAAAGAAAGGGGAGCCACACCTCTCAAGGCCAAAAGGGAGCAATGAAGATTACTGTGTTCTTCAACCAAAGTGCTTTCTGAAGAAACTTTGGGGATGAGAAGCAGAGAAAGATATGCATAAAGGAGAACAGAGGGCCAAACATGGACTTTAGCATCTCTCGGTGACTATCCCTGAGGTGGGATAAGGACAAAAATTTGCTGCATTTGTTTTGGGGAGATGCAAATAGGTCACAACAAGGTTGACCCCATTTTTTTAAACGTCTTTATTGAATAATCACTTGTGACATAGGCAAATTTACATTTATATAAAAGTAATCAAACTGTATCAATTTTACATTAAAATATTCTATACTTCACATATACTGCTATATATCATATAACCAAAGCAACGTTACATAAATTATTCAATTCCTGACCTTTTTTTTTAAGACAAGAAGCAGCTTCATTAAACCATCACTTAAGACATAAGCAAGCATACATTTATTTAATGAAAGCAAACCACACCAATACAATCCTACTTGCAAGCATTACGTCACAAACCATACTGAAACATTATACATCACTTATAATCTCCCCAATCATTTTCAGTCAAACATTACATAACTCATTTAAGACCTGCCTTTTTTTAAACCTCATTCCTCCCATGTATGTATTGTTCACACAATTCCCATTTTTCCTATATAGTTTGCTCCTACCCTTTTCTAAAGATGTCAGTTTCAGTTGTTTTATCTCTGTTACTATATTCACTACTTCTAATACAGTTAGTTAAGATTTTGATTTCCATTTTTTAGAAATTGCTTTTTTGGCAGCCACCATAATTAGACACAACAAGGCCTTACCATGTCTAGGCAATTCCGTTTCTCTATCATAGCTCAGAAAAATCAATTCCCTCATCACAACAATATGCAAACCCAGCATCTCTGACAGTGCATCCCACAGAATCCTTAAAGTCTGTCAACTCACCACACTCCCAGAAAATATATTTCCAAGTACCTCTTTCTTCCCTGTCACACCTCCAACATTTGCTGTCTACCAAATTCTCTGGAGTCTACTTGGGATATAAAAATATCTATCCAAACAACTCCAAGAAAAAATCCGAAATCTTCTAGATTTTGTTACATATTTGAGAGGCATACATACATATATCCTCCCATTGTTTTGTTGTGAATTACTTCTCCAATCTATCGTTCCACTCCTTTCTAACCACCTCTAATTGATTCTTATAGTTATCATGCAGTATTTTATATGCTCTACTGATTATTCCTTTTTCAAGGTTGATGAGTTTGTCTGCTAGAATGTTGGAGTTCTCTAGAATGTTCGTCACTTCACTCAAGTGCTGTCCATCAGCAGGGGCACTCAAGATTTTGTAAGGGGATTACGTCTACTAATAAACAGAAGGACAAGCTGTAATAGACAACAAAAATTACAAATTGTTCACTCACAAAACCCCAGAAGGAGCTCGACCAATCGCAATCTTGACCATCTTGAACAGCGGCAAACAAGATCTGAGGTATTCTACTGGTCAGGTGCATTATGGGTAAAGCAGGAGCTCCACGGCCGGATCCTAGAATCTAAAGAAAGTGGCTGAGTCGGATCCAAGGATCAGATCCAAACCCACTGAGGAATGACTGAAAATGACATCAGATCTGTAGTTCAAAAAGTACAGTGGATATTGGACACTATTCTACAAACTCAGAAAAACTGAACTGATGCTCTCTATTGGGAACTAAAATAAATCCTTAAAAAAGTTAATGCGTGTTTGCATAGCCTTGGCATAACCAGCTAAGGCAATAGTTATTAGAGTGAGATCACACACTGGTTGTAGGGTCAGCCCTCTACAGATCATAGATCTTTTAACTTAATGCCTTGATATTCTACAACACAGCTTAATCTCTGGATTACTCTTTCTATAAAGAGTATTAATTTATGGACTGAATGCCACAAAAGGATGCAGTCAGAATCAGCTACTTAACAATATGCAACCTTTGAGTAACATTATCAGCCACCCTTACTGGACAAACTCATGCAAGTCCTGGCAGGGGTTCCAAACAGCATCAGCATTATTATGCTCTGATCATGGACAACTAAGTGCCTTTAGTGGAACTACAGGTAAACGTCCTCAAACCTGTGGTCAAACATAATACTGCTTTGTAAACTTACGGCTTTCTGTAACACTGAGTCATCTGCACCTGTAGTTAGGAAGGTCAAGAAAAGGACTTAAAGATGTTGAAGATTAAATGACCCCAAATTTTTAACTGGTGTCCTCAGTATATCACTATTAATGATCATTGACTTGATGACAGTTATTAAACCAATTAAAGAGCTGAAAGGAGACACTACAGTGGCCTAGGACTTAAATTTATATTAAAAGTGACTGACAGAATGAGATTATTGGTCTCTAACCTGCCCGTTATTTACTTATTTTATTTATTTATTTACACTTGGGAGGCCACATTAGCCCCACTAGGTCAATGGTCGCTTTTCAAGGGAGACCAGAGGTAGTATTCATACTGACTAGGGGAAATTTGGCCAGTGTACTGGGGAACGTCCTCTACTATTTTTGATCATTGCTATGGGAACTTTTAAACCCACCTAAGATACCACCAACTCAGGCAGATGGGTCATCAGTTTAACATCTCATCCAAAGGATGACACATTCAGGAGTGCAACATTAAGTGAGTCTGACATCTTTGTGTTCTCCAAAAGGGTTTTCCTCCCTACACTCTTTCCAAGTCCTTTCTTAGACTCTTCCCTTTGTGATCCTCTCCTTCTACAAGGATATTTCTGCCATCCACAAACTTGTTTTCTGCTCCCTCAAATACATCTCAAAGGACCACAGTGAAGAACCATAACCAGTCACAAAAGTACTATGCTAATCATTTTCTTTTGTCCTGATAACGCATCTGTCATCCAAATCTCTTATGTTCTACTCCCTGAGCTGCTGTTCATTTCCTCAGACTTTCTCCTAACACCCCAAACCCTGCAGACTTCCTAGAAGTTGTCTTTGCAGAACCCAGTTAAGCACCTTAGCCAAGCAGACCACATTTGATTTTGACCACCATGTGGCAGCACCAGCAGATGATACTTTCCTGTCAAAGAAGACAAGTCAGAAAGTTTCCATATGACTCGGAAACCCAACAGAAAAAGCTTAAAAATGTGGTGTGTTAAACAGAACTCTACCGAGCAAGTTATGAAAATCTTGCAACATTTAGATGCAGACTAATATACTTAATAAAAAATTAATATATAAAAATGTTTAGGAAGAAAAATAAATCACAATTTATTACTTTATTGAAAATAACTTCATAAGTAAAACTATATAATCCTACCTGCACCTTGTCAAGGAATGAAACAAGCCCAGGACCCAGCTTCTTGAAATTAATTGCAGCCAGAACTGGTTAAAAAATATGAAAAATAAAAAATATATATACATTTTTAGAAGAGGAAGTGAAACAAACTCTTAAATAACAGAATATTGAAAAAGTTGCCTAACCAGATATGACAGCTTACTGTAAAAATAAAAAAGAATGCTATATACGTGTATACATGATGTACAACAACAGACTAAACACATTATTCTTGTCATAAGGAGATACACATTAATGCAGTTTATAAGTTATAATGCATGCATGGAGAATAAGCCCTCAGTAAATTAATCAGATATGTTCTTACTGCATCACCTGGTCTTCAAGAGTACCCTTCTTAATGGGTTTATGCATGGGTAAGATAATCACCTGATTAGAATTATCATTTTTAAAATTAAAATCCAACATCTTGGCATGCCCACACACACCTGCACTCGTGCAATCCATGACATAATGCATCATCTGCATCATAGGAGTGTGGATCCTAAGAGCTCTCTAGTTTATCCCTATACTACCAAGAAGCACGCTTACTCAAACAAATAACAGATTTATTACAACACAGTTAAATAAGAGATATAAAACTGCATACCTGACAACTGTACTAGGAACTCCAGCAGCTGCAACTGGTGGTAAACTGCTCATCTGATGGATGACGGAGAAAGAGTATTCTTGACCCATCAAAAAGGGTTTTCTAATGGATGAACTGATGCTAAGAAAGTACCTGTTATATCTAATATCAGGGACCCTTATACAAATAGCCCTGATTAGGCTGAACCCAAAGCAATAACTAGCAGGCTGGAGGAGGCTCAGAAAGCAAAGTCCTGGATTATTGAATTCCCCAAAATAGTTGACTCTCTAGTCATGACTGAGATGACGATAATGCTCGTTGAAGGTGTGCAACAAGGACCAAGTGCTCATGGCACACGTCTGTGGCAGAGATATTTCTGTGGAAAGTACTAGAGGCAGTCAGTCCCATGGTGCACTGGGCTTTGACCATAGCATTTCCTGGAAGGTGACTAACTAGTGGTAGTTAACAAGCCATGTTAAAGTGTCACGTAATAGATGGAAACCTTTCCCCTCCTGGAGCAAAGAAAAACTGCAGCTTATCAATTCTCATAAAAACTAATACAACCAATTTGAGTAACGTTTGAGCAGGTGAAGGCATACCCAGAGCAAAGGGCTATCGCTGCCATGGTTATGCCACCACGAAGAAAACAGGAAGGATGACATGTCCTATTGGCTTCATCCAATAGAACACTCTATCATAGACTACCTAGACAAGGGTAGTGCTACAACCTGATAGAAACTGGGTGTAGGTTTCCAAAAATGTGTGGATCCAAATATAGTTTCTTAAGAATGTGATGGGGATTATTAATTTGAACTAAATGGGAAAAATGCTGTAAGGTCTGCAGAACCAATAAAATAGTTGTAACAAGGGACTCTATAAACAAATCTGGTCCACATTAAGTTGGTCGAACAGTTGAACTCACATTAATAACCTCTTCACATCTCAAGCCAGTCAGTGGCATAGAAGGAAAAAGACATGACTATGTCCCAGTTTATTGACTGATATCAGGTCCAGTCCGGGTTACACAGATATAATTCATTACACTTAAAGACAGAGTACATAATATGTAAAAAGGGGTTAAAGGCATCTGCATATGCTATATGTATCAATGTCCAAGTATGTAATTAAAAAAAAATGGTAGTAACTTGGACAGTTAAGCAGACAGCAGAACTACAAAGATACAAGTTGTTGAAAACAAAAAGCTATGTATGTGTATACAGGTTTTGAAAATCTACTAGTAAAGCCTGTGTATGTGTATACAGGTTCTGGAAATCTACTAGGAAAGGCTATGTATGTGTTTACAAGTTTTGGAAATCTACTAGTAAAGGCTATGTATGTGTAAACAAATTTTGGTAATCTAGTAGTAAAGGATACATATGTGCTTACATGTTTTGGTCATCTACTAGTAGATGCTACGTATCTGTATACAGGTTTGGTCAATCACTCCAAAAAATAAACATCAGTATAATATCAGGAAAAGGAACCCCAATAATGCCTTAACAAGACATGTTTTGGACAACAAGTCACACATTGAAGTTCGTAGTTATAGAAGGATTTAAAGGAGGGAACGAGGGGAGGTCCATTGGTACAGTTACTGGAAGGGAATTATATTGGCAATTGACTTTGAATGCCCATGGTTGGCCTGAACTTGATGAGTCTTGTTCGATTGCACTCTTGTTGAAATTTAAAACACTGACTAGGTAATAAAACAAAGGTAGCGGCGAATGGTACAATAATACCTCTGGCCCCTTTGCTACGGGTTCGCACTTTAAGCACCTTTTTTACATTTTAAATGCACAACACATCAACAAATAAAGCTATTTAAGTGAACTTTGTACTCAACATACATTTTTTCCTCCCATTCAAGCTCCTTCAGGGAAACGAAGTTTAACATACATCTTATATACTCTAATTGAATACCCCTTTTGTCCGCTACCATTGTTTTTAATATCTTTTACCATTTCATTGCATGCATTGAATGTGGAGTTACTTTTAGGTATTAGTTTTTTTGGAGCGATGTTTATGTATACAATTTTAACATAGTTATGGTTTACATAGTTATTTCAAAAACTACACATTTATGTTAACGTGATTTTTATTTTTTTATTTAAGATTTTTCACCGAAACAATTTTTTATGTATACACAAAAACACAATCTGGTCAATATAAAAAGTTTACAGAACTCTACCTCGCTTGCAAGACTGTTAAGATGAACTGTACTTAATTTTCCAAACACTAGATGGCATTGTGATACTACTTTGCCTAGGAATAGTTGGAGACACTACCTCTTGAAACATCGAATGAAGTGTTGTCATTGCTTATGGATGTGTGTATAAAAGTTTTGTAGCTTAACTATTTTTACATTCTGATGAAGTTCTGATAAGGGATGAAAGAGCTTAATGTATATGTAACTTATTTGTTTTGGCTTTAATCGGTTTATCAAATAAAATAGTTGCTGCTCGCAACCTTCTGCCTTGGATTTGTTTTGGTCTTGAAGCCTTTTGGCTTTTGTGTTTTAGCAACTAAAGCTAGAAGCTTTCACTGAGGTTGGAAAGAGGAGAATTTTTGCATCCTTCTGAAATGCATGAAATAATTAAGCAATAAGCTTGGAATGCTTATAGTGAGACTAGATTGCAGGATATATGGGTAGCATTTAGTGTGTGTGACTGGGCCAAGAGTAAAGGAATGGACAGCGAGAGTAGGGTTTTGCTGGCAGAGGTAAGGCAGTTTGTCATGTAAGGGAATACAGATAGTCTTAGGAAGAGGATTTTGTTGTCTTTGGTTAAGGATGACTTTGGAGGGCTACAGCTTAATTAAATATGTATTTGAAATTGCAAAGCTTCTTAAGAAAAGCTGACAGGCAATTTCCTGCAGTGATCAGCATGTTTCAGACTTATGTGGTACATTTTTTACTCTTTGAGATTACAGGACATTTATGATGGGGGTAGTAGTAGCACGTACACAGGGATGTGGTTCCAGTATGATTCAAGTTAGAGCTCGGTTTGTAACACATCACTGCCACAACTAGTCATGAATTCAATCCAATGAAAAAATGAAATGCAAGTAGTTTTGCCGGCAGGGCAATCCCCTCCCCCAAATAAAACCCAAAATTATATATACAAACTCCATGCACATACAAAACACAAAGGAGAGAGAAATCTCTCAAAATAAAGAAATCACTGTTGACACATAGCTCTCTATTGTAATGTCTGTTCATAAAATGCTGAATGCTGACAAGCTGGGGGAAAAAAACTACACGAGAAGAGCAAATCGTGATGTGGAGGCAAGCATCCCACACCTAAAAACATATACTATAACTCCAAGATAACCATACCTTGGAGAAAAGGGAACATCCCGAGAAATGGCCATCTAGGACTGGCTATATGTAAGACTGTTTTTTGGGCCATTTATTCTTCAGCATTTCAAATGGTTAATGTAACACATTTAGAAACTACACTGCAAGTAACTTCCTACAGAAAACAGTAAGAGGGGAATTTAACTTAGAGAAGACAAACTTGACCAGCTACAACTTTGACCAGTTTGCAATCAAACAGCAGTAGGGCACCCATGGAAAATTTTGCTAATATACACCATGGGAATTTACCAAGGAATTTACAAGACGAAGGGATACACAAGAGGTTTGCAGTATGGTTAAGGGAATGGTATGAACAGAGGAAGAGTTTTAAATAATGGATTGTTGGGCAGATTCTTCTACATAAAGATGAATATCAGTCAGCATTTCTAAAATGTTTATCTGGATAATGATGTCAACATACAAGACAGACTTACCAAGCACCCAAATGACTGGTGCCAAAGTCATGGCCTTTAACTCAATACAAAAAAATGTATCATCATCCCTTTCTGCAAGAGTGATGTTCCTGCTCAATAACAACAGTGGTGAGAGACCTGGGCATACAAGTTGACAGCAACCTTACCTTTGATAGCCATGTCTCTGCAGTGGTAAGAAGGGCATTCTATAATGCTCATCTCATAAGCAAGGGCACTGCCTCCAGAAGAAAAATTATAACCTCCCTGTACTCTTCTCTCATCAGGCCAATAATTGAGTACAATGCCTCTTTCGGTATGTACCTTTCCAAGCACCTGCAGCAACTGGAGAGACCATAAAGGTTCCTCACAAGGAAAATTCAAGGTCTTCAGCATCTTTCCTATCAGGATCATCTGAAATCATTGTCACTTTATTCTGTTTCATACAGACTACTCAGAGGCGATCTCTGCCTTGCATATAATGCAATCTATGACCCTGCTTTATTGGAAATGCTGCATATCCATAAGTCAAATGGTACATGGTTACTCACTCTAATGGCCTTATATTGGTATGTGACATTACTAAAACCTGCTTGAGGGACAGATTTGTGTAACAGAGGTTGCACACTTTTGGAACAGACTCCAGTGCAAGCAGAACACCTCACTGGACCTCTTCAAATGCAATCTGGACGATTGGATGGGTAACCATAAATTCACCACGGGGGTCCCACCTATGTACCTCTTGGACAGGGATGATAGGTGCTGATTGTGGATATAATGGGTAAGACTTGACTAGGCTTGTAAGGACCCTAGGGTCAGTAGCCTAGTAACCTCCTATGATCCTATGGATAGATTTGTTAAGGATTTACTGGAGAACATAGATATGAGGTCTATGTATATGGTATGAAGGAAAGCAAAAAAGTTATGACTTATAAGTATTATTTGTACATCCTAACTGAAAATAAAGAGGATCTGGTGACAATGTTATTAGTGCATGGTGAATGGGAAAGTACAGTTGTATAAGTAAACTTACCATAACAGTAGAAGTTCAAATTATCACTGCTGCAGTAGCCTTAGCTATATGGGTTATATACCACCAAAGATATAACAGCTGGCCAGCTTACAAATCTTCAGGGCACCTTCCATGTGCCCAAAGTCAGGTAGCTTGAGCTATGCTGACTAAGACAAGTTTCAGAACTCTCCTGTCAGCAAAGAGAGGAAGGCTAGGCTCTGGAAAGACAATGTTAGGAACAACAAAAAATAAATGTCCATACCCTGGCATAAAAACACACTCAAGAAACAAGCGGGTAGATTGAATGAGTGGCTACTGCAGCAATGATCATTTGGACATCTACTGTTATGGTAAGTTTAACTCGCACAACTGCATTATGTTCATCATATTGATCCCTGAAGCACTAGCCTTAACTTTATGTGGAGATTACCTTAACTAACTACATTTGGGAGGTGGAAGGAGAAGAGTCCAGAGTCCCTGGAGAATGGTCCTAACAAAGTCTGATATGGTTCCAGAAAAGGAAGCAAGCTTGTAGTGCTTTGTAAAAGCGAGGACAAAGTAACAACTTCTAGTATATTTCTAAAATCTAACCCTTTCCAAAAAGCCACAGATGTAAGCCAAGCCTCTGGCAGAGTGGACCTTGACCCTGCCTGAAATAGTTTTATTTTGAGTATAACAAAAGATAAAAGCCTCAAAGAATCATTTTGAAAAGTCTGTTTTGACACAGGTCACCCCCTTCATCTTATTTTCACAACAAACGAACAATGGATCCGAAGATGTGAAAGATTTACTTCAGTCAAGATAGTACCCAAGTTGTCTGTGGACATCCAAGGTATGGAGTATTTTCTCTCCTTCATTTTTAGGTTCAGGAAACAAAATGGAGAGATGGCTAGTTTGGCTTAAAGTAAACTCAGATCACTTTAGGCATAAAAGAAGGATTAGTTCTCAAAGAAACCCTGTCCCTTTGGAAAATAAAATAGGGTTGACTCACCATAAGAGCTTGCAACTCAGATACTCTTCTTGCAGAGGTCAAAGCAATCATTAAAACTGTTTTCCATGTTAAGAACCTCAAGTCAGTCAGATTAGCTGGTTCAAATGAAGTATGTGTTAGCTTCTGTAACAAAATTAAGATCCCAAGGAGGTGCCATTGGTCATCTTGGAGGACTCTTAAGCAAATCCCCTTTCAAGGACATTTTGAAAAGAGGCTGCATTGAAGGAGGAGGATCCATGGGCAGCCATGCTGAAATGGCTGACAAATGAACCTTGACAGAGGAATAAGAAAGGCCATAAAAAAGTTACTTACACAAACAGTGTAGAACCAGAGAGCAACTAGTCTTGAATGGGTGCTAGTTATGTTATTGGCACCAACTAGAAAACCTTTCCCATTTGCTAATATATGATTTTCTAGTAGAAGGTTTTCTTGCCTGCATTAGTACCTGCTGCACCTCCTCAGTAAACAGGTGCATAAAAGGAGTTAAGACCCTATCATCCAGGAAGTCAGCTGAAGTTAACTGATGCAGGGGTGCATCAAATACCCCCGTTCTTGTCTGAGTAGATCCAGCCTGTGAGGAACCTTGTGGCCATTTCCAAAAGAAGAGAGAATCATTGCTGCCTAGACCAGAAGGGAGTCACCACAGTGATCTTGGGAGAATCCTTCTGAATCTTTAGATAATGTCTGGCTATTTGTGGAAAGGGAAGAAAACCATAAAGGAACATTCCCATCTAAGGCAAATAAAAGGCATCTAACTTCCAATCCCTTCTTGCATGTTGATTGTCCAGAGAGGAGGTAAAAAGGTCTACTCAGTGAACTCTGCACAGATGGATCAAATCTCAGAAGACCCCCTGATCCAATTTCCATTCATGAAGGTCTGCCCTGGTCCTGCTCAGCTTGTATGGCACCCAGCTAGGCTCTAACAGAATGTAGGATGCCTGTAGGTTGAGATTGTACTGTGAAGCTATATCCCAAGCCAACATGGCTAGTCTGCATAGGGGTTACAACCTAGTTTCCCCTTGCTTGTTGATGTACCACATGATTGTGGTATTGTCTGTAACCACATGAAGAGGTCCCATGGACCAAAGATGGTCCAGCGAGTTGAGTGCCTTGATCAGGGTAAGTACCTATTTGATAATTATGTTCTTGCATCTGTCCTTGGTGTCCCACACCCTCTGCACTTTTATCCCTCCTGAAACTACTCCCCAAACAAAGTCCACAGTGTCTGTGGAGACTAACTGGTTTTAAGTAGAGAGGGAGAAGGGGAGAACTGAATTTAAGGATATCTACCGACTCCACCAAGATTTCTCTTCTGACAACCCCCAGCAATGGAAATTGAAAAGATAAAAGGTGCTGAAGATGGGATAAGAGAGATGACACTATATCTTTTTCATGTAGAGTCTTGTCATGAGTACTGCGAGAATCATACAAGCCATGAGACCCAAAATCTTGAGCTATTGCCTGACAGTGACAGAAGTCAGAGTGGAAAACCTTACAGAAAGAGCTAAATAAAGATCTATTTTTTACTGTGGAAGAAATGCTCTTTGAACTTGTGGTGTCTAGTTGATATCCCACGATTACAATCCTGTGTGAGGGAGTCAAGAAAGACTTTTGACTATTTTCTTGTAATCACAACTTGTGTAAGAGATCTCTCACCAAAGAGAGAGAATCATGATACCTTGGAAAAGACTGTGCAGAGATAAGCAAGTTGTCTAAATATGAGAAAATGTGGATACTCTGCAGCCTGCAATGAGTTATAATTGGAGCTAGACTCTTTAACAACACTCTTGATGCAGTGGCTAGTCCAAAGGGTAAGGCAGAAAACTGATAATGGGATCCAGACAGACAAAACCTTAAGAAACACCTGAAGTCTGGATGACTAAGGATGTGATGTTAAGCATCTTTTAAGTCTAGTATTGTCAGGAAACTTGAAAGAGGAAGAAGCCTAAACACGTTGTGAAGTAACATAACTTTGAATTTGAGCACTATCACAAACAGGTTTAGGAAAAAAAGATCCCAAACTGATTCCAAAGTATTTTATTTCACTGGCACTAGGAATGTCCTTGAATTAAAACCCTTACCAAACCTTGAAGGATAAATTGGTTCTATTACTCCTTGGGACAGTATATGATGAAGATCTGGTGGAAATAGAGTCTGATCTACATGGAGGACAAGAAATGCTACCCCTTGGAAAGGAAGAATTTCTTCCCACTGCCATCTGTAATCTTGATGAATGATTTTTAGAGCCATCTGTCTGAAACTAACTATTGCCAACAAGAAAAAAAGGAGATTCAGACTTTCTGGAATAAAAAAAGGGACCAGGGGTGGGAGGGAGTCACAATGTCTCTTGAACAGTCATTCATACTTGTTGGACTGTTCCTTGTTTTGGAAGTGTTGATACTTCTTTTCTGTAACCCCCTTGTCATTTCTTAAGTGTCTGTTTATTCTGTTTTTTTTTTCTCTCCAAAAAATGGATGAGAACGAAATTCCCATGGGAAATGTGTAAAAAGAGGACTGAAAATTTTTAGAGATTCCCTGGATCAGCTTGCCCTTTCATCACACTTTCTGATGACCTCTGCAGAAGATGGGCCAAACACTAAATCTCTATCTAAGGAAGAATTTAAAATCTCATTTTTATCATAATCTGGGAGGTTTTGAGAATGCATCAAACCTCCTCAAAACAGTATTAGTGGCCACAGCCCTGAAAGAAGCATCAATAGTCATACACACACTGTAAACAATGAGTAGTGACCTGTGCAAGTTATTTAAAGCAGATTTTTCCTCAAAACTTCACTGCAGATGAAACATTCCTTATACTTTCACAATTTCTCAGAGCAAACTTTAACATATGAGCCAGACAATTCAAAATTCTGAAACTCAAAGTTGCAGAAGTATAATCCCTTTTCCCATACTTACCGGAAATAGAAGGGTTGGAACCAAGCGCTTAGCACCTGTGGGATCAACTAAAGCTATATTTGATGGGTTGGGTTTGGAAATACTGCATAAAAATTTAAAAAAACCTGAAGAACTTTACACATCCTTATCTGCCTTTTAGGGCAGCTGGCTATCAAGAAAACTGCAGGCAGTAACACACACACATTTAAAGCAGAAAGAATAGGAGGAATGGATGAAAGTTCTGGAAAATCCTTCTGTAACAACTCATAGTATTTTCTAAAGGTATGAGAAACATCAGTGTTCTCCCACTGAAAACACTGGCATGTTCTAGTAATAGACTTCACATGGAGAATCAGAAACTGAGCTGCTCTCTGAGTCTGAATCAGAAATCTGAGGAGAAAAAATGTATCAATCCCTGCATCTTCCTTTTCAAATTCAGAATCATGAATCTCTTCAAGAAAAGAGGAATCTTTCTTCTACCAGAAACTACTTTACAAGATGGATCAATAGCCTGAATTAAACCCTGAGCCAAACCCAGTAAACAATTCCTATCCAAAGAAAATTGACACGGAGTAGATACATGCTTGGTTTTCTGTTTCTTTCTGACAGGGAAAATGGGGCCAACCATGTTACTAATGGTAGCAGCAGCTTCCCCAGGGATGGGCAAAACATCTGACACAACAGGGAAACCTTCCCTGTTCCCTCTCCCAGGAATAACAAGAGTAGCTCTCCTTTGGCCACTGACGGGACTCCAACAGCTGCAGAGGACTTTGCTAAACCCTGGCTCACAGTGGCTGTACATGCTACATCAGAGGGATATGGGGTAAAAGATGAGTGGTCCAAGGTACAACAAATGAGCACAGCAGTGTCACCCACCTGTGGCAAACACAAACTGTTAGAATGCTGTGGTGGCAAAGGCTATTTACTTATTTTTTTTCTTTATGTACAAGGAAGGATGACTGACTGTGGGACCAGTAAGTCTGTTCCATGGTGAAGCTGAAAATGATACCTCTTTCCCAGGGAAGGCAAGCAGCAATTGCCAGTTAACACTACCAGTCCACAAGTTACTTTTTGACAAAAAACACAGTAAAAATCACTTTAAACACTATGGCAGCCCAACAGAAGTAAAGTTACTTTAGACCACTTTTAAAATGACAGAAAAAACAATCACACCATTTACAGTCTCAAGACATTCCATTAAGACACAACACTCTCAGCTTAAAATAGCTTCCTGAAGAGGACGTAATAACATCCAAAAAAAAAAAAAAAAAAACTAAGAAAATGGAAGGTTTTTTTTTTTTCTTCAGAGAGAACTTGTCTGCTCAGCAAAGGAAAACACAAGCCGTCCGTTGATCCTCAAAAGTAGTACAGCTCTGAATGGCATTGTGCCCAAAATTAAAGTTATGTACTTACTATAATGTTAGATCCATGTTGCCTGATTTTCGTCCTGTTCAACATATGGATGTTGGATCAGACCATGGCACCGAATCTGAAGCCTTCACAGTTCTAGGGCTCTGACTCCTCACCTACCAATAATTCCCTAAACTCCAATCAAATACCTCGCATCAAGCTTGTCCTATAGGAAAGTGTTCATACCTATCCTGGGTTCAAAGTGTTCATAACTATTACCTGGGAAAATAGTGGAAGACCCTAGATGCAAAAAAAAATTGGAGAGGGACCAGAGGAAAATTAGACAAGATCATGAGAAAATACCGGTCAACGACAGGGTGTAGCGAGATAACCCAATCATCTTGAAGCTATCCATACAAGATAATTTGGCAGGGGGGGCAAGTTGAAGCAAACAAAAATCAAACAACGTCAATCTATCTTTATGGTAAGTACATAACTTTCATATCCACTGTTGTCTATTTTCATCCAATGCAACATATGGGACAAATTTCCAAACTGCCTTATAGGGTAGTATCAAGTAGGACATCCCTAAGTATAGCGAAGCCAAAACAGGACCCGAACCTGTATTGTACATCCAGCTTACAATAAGTAACAAAAGTGTGCACAGTGGACCAGGTCACTGTTGCACAAATATCAACTGGTAATTTCTTAGAAAAAGCTGTTGAGGTAGCCACTGCTCTGGTTGATGGGCTTTTGCTTTGGACTATTAACTCTAAATCCACTGCAGCATAGACAAAAGGGGATACAATTTGATGGCCACCTGGACAGTTTAGCTTTTTTAACAGCTCTGCCAAGACTGGCTTTAAAGTAGGCAACAAAAAGATGATAAAATTTTTTGAGTTTTTTGTTCGATGAAGATAGAACATTAGCTGGTGATGTATATCTAGCATATGTGGAATGTATTCACCCTTGTTCAAAAACTTTGGAAAAAAAATGGTAAATCTGTGGATTGGTTTAAGTTGGTCACGGTTTCCTCCTTTGGAATGAAGGATGGTTTAGTTCAGAGAGAAAACAGATCCTTATGTAAAACCAAGTAAGGAGGCTTACATGAGAGTGCCTGTAACTCTGAAATACTCCTTGCAGAGGTGATAGCGACTACGAACATTGTTTTCCAACTCAAATACTGGACATCTATTGCAGCCACATGTTCAAAACGAGGTCAAGTTAGGGCTTGGAGCATAACAAGAATATTTCATGGAGGTACTGGTTTTCTAATGGGGACACAGAAAGGTTCCTCTAAGAAAGGCTTTCAATATTTTTAAGGAGGCCAGAGAAGAATCATTTTGTCCATATGAAAAGTGAAAATTGCTGCCATCTGAACTTTGATGGCAGAGTAGTTAGAGCTCTGTTGAAAGAATTCAGCTACAAATTCCACAACTGATGGTATGGAAGCTGAGAAAGGATCCAAGCTTTTAGCTACTTCCCAAAAAGAAAACTTTTTCCATTTACTATTACAGATCTTTGTTGTAGCAGGTTTCTGGGAAGCTGTTATTATATCAACATTATTGAGAAGCCTAGCAACTGCGGTTGTCAAAACTGGAGGAAACAACCATTTAGTTTCACGGTAGCTTGATCTGGCAAAGGCAGTCTGGATGGGTGAGACAGAAGGTCTGGATATAGATCCAGCATCCATGGCAGATATACGAGGGCAGGCCACAGAAAGGGAACAATATTTGTTGGAGTCAAAAGGGGGCAATGAGGCTTAATTTAGCCTTGCACTGTCTGGCTTCCTGAATGAATATGTTCATGAGGGGTTATGGGGAAAAGCATACAGGAAACTGGGGAGGCTATTCTGGATCATAGCATCCCTTAGTGATTGACCTGTGGAGGTAGCAGAGCAAAGTAAATGATGCACTTGTTGAGGTAGAAGGCAAACAGATTGCAGCAAGGTTGGCCCAGTGGCTGAAAATTAGTGTTGCCACTGCTGGATTGAGGGGCCACTAGTGAGGAGTTAGGATAGTTCTGCTCAACTTGTCTGCAAGAACACTGAACACCCCAGAATGAGTGTTGCTATCATAAAACGGTGTGAAGACACTGCCCACTGACAAACCCTCATGGCCTCTTGACACATGGGTAAGAATGGCTTTCTCCTTGTTTGCTGATGTACCATATCACAGCCACGTTGTCTGACCGTATGCAAATCACACCTCTAGAGAGGGCACCCTGGAAAGCCTGCAATGCTAGGAAGACCGTTCTCATCTGCAAAACAATGATGTGAAAGTTGGCCTCTAACTTTGACTATGTATCTTGGATTATTCTCCCCTTGAAATGCTGCCCCCTACCCTAGGAGGGAGGCGTCCATGGTCACTACTGCTATTGGTGGATTTGGTTGAAAGAGTCACTCTTATGTTACTGAAGGAGAGGTAATCCACCACACAATATGCTGTCTGTAAATTCTTGTAAGTCAAATCATGGTATATAAGGGGTAAAATTTCGAGACCACTTGAAGAATTCTTATTTGATAATGAGCCATGGGAATCATTAATATGGTGGAACCCAGGAGACCTAATAGATGTATTAACAGTACTGGATGGTGGGGATGATGGAGTATCTCTGTGGCTGCTTGATGCAAAGAATGAACTCTGTGTTGTAGAAGACTGACAATTTGTAGAGTAGTATCGAGGTGGCATCACATAAATTCTGCTGAGTTGGAAGCAATTGGCACTTGTGAAAATTCACTGATATTCCTAGGGCCAGTAAGCAATGGAGGAGAAGGCCCAGATGATGTTCCAGAAGATGCCTGGATGTAGCAGTCAGGAGCCAGTCATTTAGGTAGGGGAAGACATGGACCGAGCATTCACAAGTACTCTGCTACCACTGCCATTACCTTGGTGAACTCCCTGGGGTTGTGGTGAGACCAAATGGCAGGGCTCTGAACTGGAAGTGAATGGCTCCAAGGCAGTAATGGAGAAATCTCCTGGACTGCTTCTCTATTTCCACATGATACTAAACATCCTGGAGATCTACTGAGCACATTCAATCGCCCTTCGTCAGAACAGACAATATAGACTGAATTGTGACCATCTGGAATTTTGTCTGTTTTACAAATTGGTTGAAATGACAAAGATCCAAAACTGGTGTCAGCCACCCCCCCCCCCCATTTTCTTTGTAACTAAAAAGAACCTTGAACAAACTCTGGATCCTAACTGGTCCCTGGGGACTGGTTGGATGACCCTTTCCACCGACTGGAAGGAATGCAGGGAATCACCTTCTTTATGGGAGGATAAGAAAAGGGAATGAAAGAGCCTCTGGAAATTGTATCTTGCACCCACCAGTCTTGCCAGGATTGGGGGTGCAAAGATAAGTATCCCCCAAATGCCTACAAAGTGCAGCAGTTGTGCAACCCTTCATGGACACTGACAGGACCTCTTGGTAAAAGGACTGCGGAAGCCCTGATTATGTGGTCTGCCTCTTGGGAGATGTTCATTGGGATTCCCTCCACCTCTGCCATGTGGAGGTCTATCACTAGGTGAATCCTGGTAAGAACTCTGTGATTTGTGAAACTACATTCTTTTTCCTGACCTCTGATCACTGGAATAGGATCTTTGAGGTTTAGAAAAATGAATGCCTACTGCAGACAGTCTTACCATCCTGTTGACTCCTGGTCAATGTGCTTTCACTTTGGGTGCAAAAAGTGTGGAATCTTCATAAGGGACATTGACGAATGACATATTGAAGTCTTCTGCAAAACCACACAGATGCATCCAAGCAAATCATCTGACTCTAAGACCTGTTAACGCTGCTCAGGCTGTGCCAGCAGCGGAGTTAGAAATGCGACGCATGGATACGTTACAAGTTGACTACAGAACTGAAAGCTGTGAGTCCCCAGTCTTTTGGACATCCACAAGCACAACCCCAGAAAGAGACTTGGAAATTTCTTTATGCCAAGTCCCTCTAAAACATGTTAGGGGGATGGACAGAAGAACTCTCATCGGACAATTCCTTTTTTATGGCTGCTGCTATAACCATGGCATCCACTGGAGGATCTTTACTCTAATTCTTCCTGTCTTTGGGACCTGCTAAAATTCTTTTTTTTTTTTTTTTTTTTGGGGGGGGTGTAGACTCCATCATGTCAGGGTCCTTCCAGGTCTGCTATGCCATAAGGTTGACTAGTGGATCAATGGGTGGTTCAACCCAAGATTATGTTGAGCCAGAAACAAAGGCTTCCAGAAATACAGATTCAGCTGGACAGAGATCTTCAGTGGACCATCCCTCTGTCTGTTTCATGAGATCAAGAATTTGACCAAAGTTGACACCCTCTAATGGTGAACCATCGCCTTCATCCAAATCTTTATCCTCTGTGAAAGACTTTGGAAAGAAGTCTGAACGCTTTCTCTTGCAGGTCTGCTTCTTGTGAACTGATTCTATTGGGGAGACAAATGGTTAAGTATAAGACTAAGAACTGATGAAGCAAGTAGATCCTGAAAACTATCCCTTTCTGA
The DNA here is from genome assembly GCF_019279795.1 of Protopterus annectens. Lineage (NCBI taxonomy): Eukaryota > Metazoa > Chordata > Ceratodontiformes > Protopteridae > Protopterus > Protopterus annectens. The sequence goes on along the minus strand of NC_056741.1, from coordinate 1,644,926,884 downwards.
CAGAATGGAAGAAGATGACATCACAGAATCAAGTTAGGGTTTGGGTGGAACTGAACTCCAAGTAAGTGCCTGTTCTTTGCGTAAAGCCAAAACCCTTTTAAAAACCTCAAAGGCTGCATTTGAATGGAGAATCTCTCCAGATCCAAAGAAAAAGAAACCTTGACTCCTAGCATCCTTGACCGTGAAGCAGACCTCAGACCCAGGCTAATGCCAGAGCCCCCCAGTGAAAAGACGGTTCCAAGAATCTCAGGGTTGAACACTCCCCCTGGAGGGTGACACCAATATGGGCATTTGAGTTGAGAGGGATAGAGAAACTATCAGCATCAAAGCTGAAGGAACTGCCGGTGCAGAAGGAGGCACTTTGGGATGGGTTGGATCCAAAACTGTCAGAGATAAAGGATGGACCACAACAGGCAAAAGTGGAGAGGCAGGGTGGCCAATGGTCAGTACATTCCCTAGGGCCAATGGTCAGTACATTCCCTAGGGACAGTACCAACAGAACCCCAAGCTGGATCTGCATCCTTTAAGAAATTTCTCATCATCCTATCAATGCCGTACTCTAACAAGCTCTGAAATGATTGGGTAGATGACACCACTGAGGAAGACCTGCAGTATATCTCTCCTCTTGCAAAACTGGTGTGTATAACCTGGGGCTCACCAGTTCTGGTGAAAATCAGGGCCAAGGGGAGGATGGACGAGATTGAGATACTGTCAGTTCCAATCTCCTAGCAAGTTTAGGTAAGGGTACAACTGGAACTGATGGATCCGAAGAATGTTTAAATATAGGAGATTTGTTCTTTTCTTTCCCTTTATGCTTACTTTTTTCTTTCTCCTTATCTTTGTCTGCGGCCTTATCAGAAGACCTAGCCCTCTCTTGTTTCTTAGCAGGGGAGGTTGAAGAGGAAGGCACTTAATGGAGTGGCTAGTTACTTGGGATGTTGTGGAAAGCAGAGTGTTGACTTGGGCTTTTATGGGAGAATCTGGCACCTCGGAAAGGAGGGTAGAGGCTTTGGAGATGGTATCTAGGACATACCTAGCTTTATGTGTTTGACAGTTGATAGCCGTTATAGCCAGAGTAGTGGAGGTATACACTTTCTTCCCTAGTCTGTCAATGAATATGCTGTCTTTATCCATTGGGTAAAGGGCAGCTGAAGGTAACTGTCTTGAAGGTTTGTCAGCAGAGACAGCTATAACAGCTGGGTCTGCTGCAGGGTTTCTAGAGAGAAACCGGGTGTCCTGGGGGACCTTACAGAAATGGTTAGGGCATTTACAGGCTGGCGGTTGTGAGTTTGGAGACTGAGAGGCAGCCAAAACGTCATCCTGGAAAGCAGGTAATAAAGGGGGGATGGCAGATTGAGATGGTTGCTCCATTTGTAAAAGGTCAAAGTACCATTTCTTGCAGTCAGAAACTTCTGATGCTTGCCACTTAAAATGTTCCCTCATGAGGGAGACAGTGTCCCCAAAGGTAAATTCTTCTCCTGGGAACTAAGGGGAAATGGAATCCTCCTTTGGGGTGATGAAATCCTTGGGGGGTCTACTTGAGTTTCACAAGAAATGGATTTCTCAGAAAAGGAGTAGTCATACTCAGATACCTGTAAGGGTGGCTGAGGTGATAGGGTAGGGGGTAGTTGTTATGTCTGCAAGGCCTGAAATGCCTTAAAGAGACTTTGTGAGAACACTTCCCAACCAGGAACTGGTTGAGGTTCAGGGTGCTTAGTTTTTTGTTTTCTCTTCAATGGAGTAGCTGGTGGAGAAAGCATCGAGGTTGACATCTGTTTAGTAGGAAGAGAAGGAGCAGGGCCTTCTGACAGAGTGAGTTGTGGTTGCCCTCTGCCATCAGGATCTGATGGCTGATTAGCCTCAGCAGACATACACACGGTTTCAGACATTCTGGTTTACATTAAGGGTCCCGGGCCTGGTTTGGAAACCATCATCTGAGAGGATTCTGTGCTTTCAAGTGCCTCAAGAACCTGCTCGGATGTCTGAGGCACAGCTTGGGATTCCAGCTTAATTTTCTTGGCCTTCTTCCTTGGCGGCTCGTCGGACAGGCCTACTCCTCCTTCCATACCGAGCACTAAATGATGTAGCCTTGGATTTTCTAAGTACAATTTCAATGCTGCCAGGGGGCTTCAGAGAGTTTTGGGGGTGAAAGATTTGCAAATGGGGCAGGATGTATGGTAGTGGGCCTCGCCTAAGCAAAATACACACTTCTTGTGAGTGTCCTTGTGAGGAATTTGTCTCCCACAAGCACACTTCCCCTTTCTAGTTGACATGCAAGTCTAAACTGTAATCAAAGTAAGGAAAAATAAACCAACAGGGCACTTATCTGTATCGGTTGAAGAAGCAGTCATCTGGTCTTGAACGGAATCATAACCGGTCATCTGAAGAAAACGCAATCTGCTTTTGGAACTGGCAACAGGAGTCTGACATTCACTGTGGCAGAAAAATTCTGAAGAAGGTATGTGCAGACGTCACTTTTATACCCAACGTCGGTTTATGGCCCTCGTAAGGGACGTCATATGTACTCTCCTGAAACAAAGACTTTGGTATACTGGCTAGACGGTGGCACTGCAGGCAGCAACCTCCCTATTGTTATGAATACTGCATCATGAGAACAGAAGGGAATAAAAAGTTTTCTGTTTTCAAATATTCCTTTATTACATTTTTAACCCTTACTTCTGATGGCTGGAGAACTAACATGTTGAAATTAGTTACATATATAGTCTGTCAAAGTTACACATCATCACTATATTTGGTAATCAAAGTAGTGCCAATAGGATTCATCCTCAGACATCATCTCTTACTGTTCATCAGTGGTGCATGATGAAAGTAACGTTACACAAAATACAAATTAATTCACATTATTATAGTCTGCGAATAACTTATGTACCCTGGCACCCTAGAAGGCGGCTCTGATAAACACTCAGTATGGCTAAAACACTGTAGATATAACCCTGAACAAGAAGATGACTGAAGTAACCTTTGCAAAGCAAATCATGTTAACAAGACAGAAACTGCTTCAGTCATAGCTTCCTGAAGTCTAACTGACAATCTCCTCCTGTTGATATTTAGATATTACAACTGATAGTTATCTAGAGTTCAAGCAACATGACCTATGCATAATGAATTGTATACCTGGCAGAGAAGTTATGTACATCAGACACACAGTGCAGACTAACAACAGTGGACTTTATACTGAAATATTTGTATAGATAAGATGAATGACAGTGTTCCACAGAAACTTGAAACTGCTCACAACAAAATACTTTGCAAGCCCTGCATCCATACATCGTTGCCTTCACTTAACTAGGCTCTTCTACTATTAGTAACTTCATTCAATTCAGCAAATTGTGTTTATCCAAAATATTATACAAAAATAGTTTAATTCCACCTTTGCTAGCCTTAAATGATATACACCAGGGAGTAGTTAAAGCTCACTCTCTTCTCCTGTAAGTTCAAAACATCTTCAACTAGGTCTGTAGCACAGACAGCAGCAAAGATAAATTAGTGAGGCTAGTCTGGACTAGACAATAGAATATTCTGTCATCCCAAATCAGGAGAGCTGCTGGAGATACCCTGTGATTTTCAGAGTAAAGTAACTACAATCTTACAGACAGGGGCGGGGTGAGATATGCTATAAATACGAGATGGGAGTACTCCAAGCCACAGTGTGATCTTGCAGATCGTATATAACTAACTAACTTACATGCAGTTAGGACTGGGGTGGTACAGCCCCAACCCCAGACTAGGGAGAGGTGCAGAGGCTACTACTGTTATCATTCAGAATATGAATTTTTAGTATCCTGTCAACATGGAGCTTTTCTCCCAGGCTCTCTGAAAAATGGGGTCCACCCACAAGAACTAAGCTGTGTGTGTCTGTGCACACATGAGAGTGAACAACTATATATATGTATATGTGCACATATGTACATGTGTGTGTGTCTATATATTTATATACATATATATGTGTGTGAGTTTACTTTACTTACCTGAACAGCTACATCACCGACTTTCACTTTGCAGAGATGACAGGAAAGAAAAACCAGATCATCGACATCTGCAACACAGACTTTCTACTCGAGGTGAGTAACAACTTGGGCACCCCCCCCCAAAAAAAATAATAAACTAAACCCACCCATGTGGGGGTATTTGACCCCCTCACCTCCCTAACTAAATACACCAACTCTGAGATCGCACTACCGCAGGGGTAAGGGGCAAAGTACAACAGGATGGCCAAGTAGTTACTTACCTCGAGTAGATAGTTGGTGTTCCGGATGTCAAGTCTTGAGGTTTTTCGTTCCTGTCATCTCGGTGAAGTGAAAGTCGGTGATGTTGCTGTTCGGGTGACAAACTGGCTCTCAGACAGATCCCATAAAGTAAGAGTAGAGGGATCTATGTCCGAATCCAGACCAGTAAAGAGTGGTGTGCCTCAGGGCTCTGTCCAGGGGCCCCTCCTGTTTGGCATATACTTCTCAGAAGTACAGACACGCACGGAAGGGCTGTGGCTGACAAAGTTTGCAGACGACTGCAAACTGGGTGCTATAATAGAATCTCCGGCCGACATGGAGATCCTCCAGA